>NW_010172316.1:0-7030 GCF_000695765.1 Mesitornis unicolor | reverse complement strand
CTCTCTCTCTGACCCTTAAATGGAGACATATAGCAAGTATCATGATTTCTTTCAGATTGCTTAGCATGCCTTCACTAACATAATCTTCATAACCTTATTGTCTTAGTAATTGCTTGAAGGAGGCAGCAAGTTAATTCTGGACAAAGGGACAATATTTTCTTTCTTCTTTTTTCATATTAATTAAAAAATAATTGGAGTCAAAATGATGTGTATGTAGAATTAAAAATAATTGTTTTCTACACCACAACTGATAAGAACGTAGGTAATGTTTTGTTTCTGACCTGGGTTTTGGAACCTATATACCTTGCTATAAGAGGTATTTTAAACAGAAATGGTTTAGAACTCACTAGAGACTGTTGGTTACAGATTAAGACTGAAATCTTCTGACATATGTATCTTACTTGACTAGAGGAGAAAGAGGCAAGGGGTGGAACCTTCAGAGTTAATAAACCCCACAAAACCGAAATCACAAAAGAAATCTGAATTAAGAAGCAAAGTAAATATGAACACAGAGTACAAAATACAGGTGTCCTTTAGAAGGAAACTTTCTGCAAAACATTCCTTGGTTCAAGGATTAGGGGCAGACAGGAATAGACACATAATGCAGATCAGCTTCTGGCTGTGTGGCTGGTGCCACCACAAGGGTTTTGTCTTTTATGACAATGGGACCTTCCACAAGGACTACAGCCTGCTAGGAAGGGATAGAATCCACCTATCTAAAACGAGGCAAGACAATTTTTGGCAGCAGACTGGCCAACTTGGTAAGGCGGGCTTTAAACTGAAGGACTCAAGGGGAGGGATCCAAAATGGCATTGCTCATGCCACCATCACCATTACATTCAATAGAGGAATAAATCAGGCCAACTAGAATAGTGTAAAATGTACCTCAGCTGTCTCCCTAAATGAGAATTAACGTCCAGCCACCTAAAGTGTATGTATACTAATGCACACAGTCTTGGAAACTAACAGGAGGAACAGGAGCTTCAAGCCCAGTGAGAAAGTTATGATATCATAGGAATAACCAAAACATAGTGGGACAACTCCAATGATTGGGGAATCGTGATTGATGGCTATAGGCTATTTTGCAAAGACAGGCAGAGTAGAAGAGGAGAAGGAGACACACTCTATGTTAAGGACAGCCTTGAATGTATAGAAGTCAACTATGGTAACTGTGAAAGTCTCATGTGTCTAGGTCAAAATCAGAGCGGTAGTCTCTAGGGAAGACCTTACAGTAGGCATCTGTTACCGACCCCCAAACCGAGACAACGAGACCAACAAAATGATGCTTTTTTTTTAAAGCAGGCTTCAGGTCAACAAAACCTTGTTCTTATGGGAGACTTTAACTACCCAGATATCTGCTGGAAAGACAACACAGCAGTTCACCAGTCATTCTTCAAGTTCTGGAATGTTTAGAGGACTCCTTCCTCTTACAAATGATAGATGTGCCAACTGGGAATGGGGCACTGCTGGACTTATTGCTCACTAATCAAGAAAAACTGCTCTGTAATATCTCAGTTAAGGACAGCCTTGGCTGCAGTGATCACGGAGTTTGGGATACTGCTGAGCACACTGAAGGTTAGTTCCAAGATAAAGTTTTTAGACTTTAGGAAAGCAAACTTCAGCTCGCTCAGGGCTCAGTTGGAAGGGATTCCATGGGAAGCTTCCATGGAGGATAAAGGAGGTAATGAGAGCTGGGAACTTTTCAAGAACACTCTCCTAGAAGCAGACACAGACCCATCATCAGTGAAGGAAGAGCTGGTGTGTCAACTATTACAGGAGCTTGGCACGTATATATCAATGGGCTCAGATGCCATCCACCCAAGGGTGCTAAGAGAGCTGGCTTATGTTTTTGCAAGGCCAGTCTCCATAATCTTTGAGGAGTCATGAAGATCGGGAGACATACCCAAAGACTGGAAGAAGGCTAATGTCACCTCTATATACAAGAAGGGTTCCGAGGAGGACCCAGGTAATTATAGGCCCATCAGCCTCACATCGATCCCTGGGAAGATTATGGAGCAAATCCTCCTGAGTGGTACCATCAGTGAACGTGTGATTGGGAAAAGTCAACATGAATTCACCAGAGGCAGATCTTGCCTAGCAAATCTGATTGCTTTCTATGACAGAGTGACCTGTTCAGTTGATGTGGGTCGAGTGGTGGACGTTGTCTACTTGGACTTCTCCAGTGCTTTCAGCATGGTCCCCCACAGCCTCATCCCTGAAAAACTGACAAACTACAATGTAGATAAGTGGTCTGTGAGGTGCGTGGGAAACTGGCTGATAGGCCATTCCCAAAAGGTGGTAGTAAATGGTTCATTCTCTAACTGGCAACCAGTCATAAGTGGGGTCCCTCAGGGATCAATATTGGGCCCAACACTATTTAATATCTTCATTAGTGATCTGGATGTTGGGACTGGGAGCTCCCTGATGAAATTTGCTGATGACACCAAAATGAATGAGATAGTTGACACTCCAGAAGAGAGAGCTATGCTCCAGGAAGACCAGGACAGACTGGACGAGTGGGCTAGGAGGAACAGTATGAAGTTCAACAAGGGAACATGCATCCAGGAATACATAATCCAAAAATGTAGCTGAGACTGGGTTATCCCTGGCTAGAGAGCAGCCCTGTGGAAAGGGACCTGGGGGTCTTGGTGGATGACAAGCTCAACATGAGTGAACAGTGTGCTACAGCTGTAAAGAAAGCCAAGAGGATGCTGGATTGCATTAAAAAGGGCATCACCAGCAGAGATAAAGTCATTACCCCTCTCTATTCGGCACTGGTCAGACCACACCTTGAGTACTATGTCAAATTTTGGTCCCCACTATACAAAAAAGATGCAGACAGGTTGGAAATGGTCCAGGGAAGGGAAGTGAGGATGATCAGAGGTCTGAAAGATCTGCTATATGAAGAAAGGCTGACAAAACTGGGCCTGTTCAACCTTTGGAAGAGAAGGCTTAGGGGGGACCTTATCACCATGTACCAGTACATAAAGGTTGGCTACCAAGAAGATGGAGACTCCCTTTTCACAAGGAGTCACATGGGAAAGACAAGAAGTAATGGACACAAGTTGCTTCTGGAGAGATTCCAATTGAACTCCAGAAGAAATTTTTTTACCATAAGATCAATTAGATATTGGAATAATCTCCCAGTGGAAGTGGTAAATTCCCCTACCTTGGTCAGTTTTAAAAGTCAGCTTGACAGGGTGCTGACTCATCCCATTTAAACTATACTTTTACCTTGAGAGGTTGGACTAGATGATCCTTTTGGTCCCTTCCAGCCTGGTATTCTATGATTCTATGATTCTATGGTTCCTAAAATGATCATTTAAAGCAAATAAAACAAAAAAGGTTGCTTTTATGTACTAACTTCAGTGGGACTCAGAACTTCTGAATGGCAATTTTTCACTTAGATGCTATTGCCAGATCAATTTAAACACTAATTAAAAAAAATTTCCTCTTAAATCCTGAAATTGTAATTAATTTTGTTGTGGATCTAATGCTTCATTCTATGTGAATGTAGGATTCTTACTACTTAAAAAAAGTAACTATGTTAAAAAACCAAAACAACAAACAACAAAATGCAAATATTTTATGTCATCATTTTTTTAGTCATGTATTCATTACTTCAAGAGTAGTATCTCATAGAATTGACATCTAGTGGCCAAATGATCACTATTTCTTAGGTTTTTTTAGAGTTGAATAACTTCAGTTAGTTGCAATTCAGTAAGTGTGACCAGCAGGTCCAAGGGAGTGAATCTCCCTCTCTCCTGTTATCCTGGGACTCTACCTGCAATTCAGCTCTGGGACCTCCAATGAAAAAAGGACATGGACTTATTGGAGTAAGTCTAGAGAAGGGCCATGAGGATAATCAGGGGGCTGGAGCACCTCCCCTGTGAGGTTAGGATGAGAGAGTTGGTGTCCATCAACCTGGAGAACAGAAAGCACAAGGGCAACCTTATAGCAGTTTCCCAGTACTTAAAGGGGGCCTACAGGAAAGATGGAAAGGGACTTTTTATCAGGAAGTGTAGTGATAGGACAAGGGGTAATGGTTTTAAGCTGAAAAATAGTAGATTTAGATTAGACTGTAGGCAGAAATTCTTTACTATGAGAGTGGTAAGGCTCTGGAACAGGTTGCCCATGGAAATTGTGGATGTCTCTCCCCTGAAAGTGTTGAAAGCCAAGTCTGATGTGTCCCTGAGCAGACTGGTTTAGTGCATGGTGTCCGTTCCCATGACAGGGGTGTTGGAATTAGATGATCTTTAAGGCCCCTTCCAACCCAAACCAGTTTTTGATTCTATGGTTTTATAATTTTCAAAAAATAGAAATTAAAACCCAGCGATTTCTCCTTGCAGAAAAGACAAGAGAGACCAAAGATTGTCTAGGATGACTATTCAAAGGCAATCGCCAACAAGGTATTCTAGAGTCTTTATCTGCGTCTAAGTTTATGATAGTTTACTGGTACATAGACAGGAGAATGCCTTTATCTGTGGCACTGAAAACTGGAATTCTCAGCTAACCACATGATTTACCAGTTATTTGCTAATTTCATAATAAATGGATTATTTTTGTAAACTTTGATTTAGTTTTGAAATATTAAAAACATGTAAATTTATTAGAATTTGCCTGTAGAAATTCCGATGCAAGTACTAAAATGCTACTTTACTGCTGCAACTACCACTACTTCTTTTTACGAATGAGTATTGTTTTGAACACTAAGAAGCAGCAGACAAGGGAATGTCACAAATCCGATTATATCAGACAATTCTTTGTGGAATAGAAAGTGCTATGCCCAGCCCTGGGAAAAGACTGCCTGACTCTCTGAAGTATGCCTCTGGGGCAATAAAGAACCCGTTTCTGACACCTCCTCGTAGAGATCCTAATTAAGGAAAATGTCTCTTACCAGCAAAAAATTTATGGTCATATTTTGGTATATATTTGTCATAACTCTTGCTGTGTAGCAGACTTACAAGTGTATCTAATCATGGTGTTGAATTATTTTGGGAAATACTGTGCCTTAGTATTAGAGATTATCAATGAAAACTGTATTTCCCTTTGCAGAAAAAAAACCAAAGTATTAGGAAAAATGGCGTGGTCATGCCTAGCAAACTCATGTGAACTAATTTGTTATACAAGTTGTAGAAGCTTTCATTAATAAAGGAACTCAAAACCAATGAACTAGCTCTGTCCTCTGTGCTGAAGAAGCGCAGGCAGTATTTGTTCATGTTCTGAAGAGAGAGAGAAGGAGAGCAAGAAGAAATGGAAGATGAAAGACAGGCAGGCAGAAAGTCAAGAAAGGAAGGAAGGAAGATGTGTCATCAGAAAACTTATTGTGATGCACTTACAGAAAGAGGAGGAATTAAAGTTAGCCTGACTTTTTTTGAATGATCATGAGTCCACTGTATACATGACCTATAACACCAAATGACATCAGCCAAGATTTCTGTGCAATTCGTATCAGTTTAACTGTTTAACCATGACATAATGAATCCTGTTATGTCATGGTAACCTCAAGCATGGAGATGTTAAGGCTTCTCGAAACAGTGTTTCTATTTTTATATTTTTTCTTAAAAAAATAAACCAGCATATTTTGCTCAAGCTATAATGTTAAAAATCCTACACCTCCTTCCTGTCTCAATCTCCAGCCACTAGGAACAAGAACATCCACAAAAAGAAAGTACATTTATACAGCCTGTGACAAACATGCACAGTGGGGAAAAAATATCTATCTGAAAGTTGAGCAGAAACACAGTACAGTAATAGAAGAATAACAACAGGCATCAATATTGCACGGAACTAATCACTCATATATATCTCTAGACCTCACAGCTTCCTAAAACAAGTTCTGTTCAAGTTGCAAAGATACATGGATATTTGGCACTTAAGTCTTACTTAGTAAGAAAGAATGCCTTGTTTATAACTTATTACTGTCTGATGATTACAACTTAAAAATGAGCAAACAGGTGCACAAATGATTTCATATTTTGATGACTTTAAGCTTGCTAAGCCAGTTAGAAGGTTTGTCAAGGAGTAATGATCAAACTGTGATGAGAAATAGAAGTATGCATGTCATTGTGGAAGTACATGGGACACTATACCTCTGCAGAGTGTGAGGACGCCATTGCTGTCTTAGGAGATTTATTACTCCTGGGATGTTTTTATCTAGGATGGTGTTGAGAAAGTGCTGAGGATCAGCAAGACTTTGTCGTGTTAGTACTTTCTGATCATCTTTGGGCATCAGTGATACTTTTGGGTTGACCTTTAGCACAGTAAGAGTGACTGCAGGGCTCTGAGGGTAACATAAAGACATATCACACACAAGTGCAGGTTGTATCTTCTGGACTTTTTCAGTGAGGAGGATCCACCTCAAGTGCACTTACCAAACATATGTAACTTAGGAGACAGAAGGAATTAGAAGCTGCTTCACAGCTGCAGACCTATGATTTCCTTTGGATTACAGACCTGTGGTAAAGATTGCTCATATGTCTGGTGTATGGTGATGAACAGAAGAGAGCTTTCTAGGAGTTACAGGCAAAAAAGGTGAGAAGGACAGGTGGTGCACTAGCCTAGAAGGAAAGCTAAATGCTGAGAACATGGGATGTTTGGTGAATCCATCGAGCAGTTATGTGTAAGGAAAAGAGGGCAGATGACTGTAACAGACACCATAATGGGTATCTGCTACAAGTCACCAGATCAAGAGAATAATAATAGTTGAAGCTTCTTCAGACAACTGGAGGCAGCTTTGTAAAACCACAGACCTTTGTGTCATAGGAAACTTTAGCTAACCTAACATCTGTGGGAAGGCCAATGTGGCAGGCACAAGTAATATGGATGATTTTGAGCTGTCTAGACAAGTCATTCTTCTCGGCCTCTTGTCTACTATCCCATTGGTGCGAGATCCCTGCTAAGCTCAACTTTGGGCCTTCAGTTCCTGCCTAATCTAATGCTTTAGGTATACCACTGTCAGGTTTTCCTCACCTCTATTTTTTTGATGGACCTTGAATCCATGGGAGATTTTAACTTCCCTGATGTTTGC
>NW_010172315.1:23440-29007 GCF_000695765.1 Mesitornis unicolor | reverse complement strand
ATTGCCCTTTTTTCTGCACAGAATCTACACATAAAAATGGTCCTGATTTATTTGCACATATACACATATGTGTATGCTCTTAAGTTGGCAGATATGCTACAATGTTAATTTTAAGCATGCTTTAAAATGAGAGAGAGAGCTGTAACAATGAACATTTTGGGATTCGTATTAGATGCTTTTAACTTAGAATGTTTTAGTAGGTAGAAATATAGACAATAAGATAGTGTCTGCAAGCACCACAGGTGTCAGAGCCATTTTAGAGCTGAGTGGTGTTGAATGTGATATGTTACAAATTACAGATAGAATTTTCAATAGTGTTTTAGATTTACATCTCATTTTTATCAAATGAGGCACATAGTCTTAGTATATAGTATATTTTGATGTCACAGTGTTGATTGGAATATTTAATGAATATACATTTTTATCATTATTTCTCATGCTTTTCTGAGTTAGCTGCTTTATTTTTTCATAGTTGCATGGTTTTTGAAATGCTCTTCTGCTTGTTGTGAATGCTGTAAGCAGTTTCTGTTGATAACTTTTTTTTTTTTTTACTGTTGTTTCAGCTTACTCTGTCAACTTATTCCAGGGAGGGTTATCATAAAGAGTCTGCTCTAGACTTGATTTTTCTTTTTCCATTTCTCTCTCAGGACTTTTCTGTGGTCACTTCAGACTTTGATGTTACTCATGGATGGATAACGTCAATAATACCATCCTGTCAGCTTTATGTTCTGGTCCTCTTCTCTCCTATCTATTGAAATGCTTTGAGTCTTCTACCTTTTGGCTACATCGTAACTTCCTAATTGTAAATACTGAAATCAGTTTCTTGAGTGGGACAAACATTACTTTTCATGTCTCTTTCTCGATTACTTAGTTTAACTCAGGTCTTAACTCTGTGCATCAGGCCTAATACCATGGATTTGTTACACATCTTTCTTATCAGTAATTTTTATTAATAATTTCTGAAATACTGCTAGAACTGGGATCATTCCTATCTCTACAGCTTCAGTTACTCTTTTAATATGTAGTTTCTGAGCCACAAACATCTGAACTACTGAGATTCAGAATGCTTTATGTGGATGCTTTGACCCCTATATAAAGCGAAATTATATCTTCCATCGTATTTATTTGGTCCCATTTAACAAATTTAGCAAGACAAAAAAAATTCTTGTTTCTCAAGATTGAAGTATGCAATTCCCTTCAATGTGAAAGACTCAGTGAGTTTTAGGATATGTCTGTATGTCACTAATCAACTCCTCACTTTGAATAATTTTGTCACAGAGTTTTAGAGCTATGATATTTCTCAAAGATGCAAATAGCGTTTTGACCTTAGGGTCAAGACATTCCATCTATAGATGTTAAAGGTATCTTTTTAGTGGGCTGTATAGGAATGCCATGCTACTTGCTTTTAACTGACTGAAGAGTCTGAAGGCTTCAGAAGGACACGGTCAGTTCTTATATATAACTTCTTAAAAAATGCTGTTTGTATTTGGATGTAGCACTACAATATCCTAACCTTACATTCTGTTTCACCTAAAGAGTAGGAGTTTTGTTACGAGAAAGAGGGATGTTTTTTCTCTGTCAAAAATGAGTGCTGTTGCTATTGCCAGCAACCCTTCCAGTTTAGTACAATATATTCATCTTCTTTCCACATTGTCACCAGGTTGAACAGTTAACAAATAATTTAAAAGAAAAAACAGACAAATGCAGTGAGCTTTTGCTCGCTAAGGAGCAACTTCAGAGAGATATACAAGAACGAAATGAAGAAATTGAGAAACTAGAATGCAGGATAAGAGAACTGGAACAAGCCTTAATCATCAGTGCAGACAACTTGCAAAAGGTATTGCTTGGTCCAAAATTATCATGTATGTACTACTTATTTTCTTGAGAACAAACCAGTATAACTTTTTATTTATTTTTTATTAAGCAAATAAAGTAACTAACTTGTAATGTATATTTAAAGGTGGAGGAAAGGAAACAGTTTGGCACCATCATAGTAAAGGGAGAGTTACCTCTTGAAGTACAACTGCAAGCTGAACGAGAAGCAGTGGACAGAAAGGAAAAGGAGGTAAAATACCTGTGAAATGTTCCATGTTTCTGCTGGTTTGTCAGTTTTTGCTTCCTGTTGATTTCCATGAACTACAATATATAGATGAAATTTTTTAACAGATCAGAGAGACAGCAGTCCAAATCCCGTTGAAATTCTCTTGTTAGCCATGATAATTGGTGTTACTGTCTTTGTTAATGCATATGACTTACAGGAGTGTTTCTGGAATCAAAATTCAGCCCAATTAACAAAGACTGCATAGTGTTTTCAGCTTATTTTAAGTGGGGTTTAAAATTCCATTCAGTTTAGGGACTCAGAATGTCACTGAGTACACATTATTTTGTGCATACCAAACCAGTTTACTGTAGACATTGCACTTGAAAATTAAGACATTTAATTTTTGGTGTGGGAGTCTACTCCTTTTCCACCATTTGTTTTGGAAATGTAGGTCACAAACCTTGAGGAACAACTGGAGCAGTTTCGAGAGGAGCTAGAAAATAAAAATGAAGAAGTTCAGCAGTTACACATGCAACTGGAAATTCAGCGAAAGGAGGCTACTACACGCTTGCAAGAACTTGAACAAGAGAATAAATTATTTAAGGTAATTGTGTAACAGAGAAGCCTAGAGCTGCTTTATGCCTCCTCCCCAGAAATAAATTCTTGGAAAAAGCAAGGATGCCGGTTTCTCTTTCTCAAGCATTCCACAGTTCAACCTGCAAAATACTAAAAAGCTCATATAGTTATTTCTCATTCCATGCAATTTGTTTATTTTAATTCCTGTGCCTTAAATACCTATACAAGAATGTGCAGAAAATGTTATGGAAAACTGTAACATAGTTTGGGGGGGTTTTTTTGGTAGGATGAAATGGAAATACTGGGACTAGCTATCCAGAAATCTGAAGATGCCACCATAAGGGACCATCATTTAGTGGCTGGGAGGCTTGCTCACATCATGCAAGAAAAGGAGCAGGAAATAGATCATCTTCATGAACAAATTGCAAAATTGCAACAGCAACTTGAAGTCACAACTGACAACAAGGTACATACTTTTGAAATCTTTTTCAGAGTCCTGCTTTGTGTTGCTAGCTGTTTAAAGAAAAAAAGTCTCCGTCCCCTCCACAATTATATTATCTTTTATTGCTGGCTTAATTTAAAAATGCAAATGCTTCAGTTTCAAGCAGTATTTTAACCCTAATCTGTTTCTCCTCTTTTATACCTTTTTTTTTACAGAGGATACTTTTTGCTTGCTTTCTTTTAGTTACTCTGCCTTATTTCTGCTTGAGGTTTTTTTTTGTTTATTCTTCTAATACTTCCAAGCATTTAATAGTATATAGGTAGCTGAATTCAATCTCAACATTCATTCTACCATCCTCCCTGTGGTGACTTACTTTCAGGGTTATGTTTCAGTGACACCTGCTGGATCATGTTGGATTTTATTTTTTTTTTTTAGCAGATGAACTTTTGTGCTCCATGAGTTTGTGTCACATTGTCATTATACCAATGTTGGCAACATCTTTAATCCAGTTTGAATTATGGTGGATGTGCAAACAAATTCTGTTTTTTATTAGAAATGGAGAGCAAGAGAGAAAGAAGCAGATTCGTCTTTTTTATTTACTGAGATTCAACACCTATAGCTTTCTCTTATTTTTCAATTATGTGTTTTTATGGTAGTGAGCTTCATCTTCTGGCTTACTTCCATTTTATACAGATACAAGACATTTGATTTCCACAGAAATGCTACTTATTTTGCATTGATGTAAGTGACAGCAGTAACAGGCCTTCTGTCTCACATTTTTATGGAAAGAAAATTGAATTTTTTCAGTGGATGAATTTTGCATTCTTACCATTTTAAATGTGAAAATTTATTCATCATAAGCTTTAACCCCAAAGAACAGGAATTCTGTTACCCCTCAGTAGCTGGTTGAACATTTAAGATATAATTCTACTAGGACTTTGAATCAACCAAAATGGAGCTCTGACCAAGCTGGATAATTTCACTGAGGTTTTTTGTGCAAAATTTACTTATAATGAACCTTAGTGAATAACAAATGACAAAACTTTGAGTTGGATTTACGAAAGATCATACTTTAAGAGTCCAGAATGGTTCTGGTTTATACAATAGCCACAGTAATACAGTTACATTACTTGACTTGAGAAAAAGATCCAGGATTCAGGTATAATTCACTTTAATGATTAGTTCTTCTCCTGTTATATGAAGTTTCATTTTTTTATTTTCATCCTTTTACTCAGCTATATTTTCCAGGACAGTAAATAATTACTCTGTTTGATTATGAGATCATTAAATATGAATAGATTATTCTTAGGTGAATGCCTTTCCTAGTCCCTTAGACATCTTCATTGACGACCACTAATTGCTTTACTTTTAATTGCTGTATTTGCCTTCTGTGCTCCTTTATCCCATTATGAGATGAAGAACAGAAACTGTTATGCTGACTCGATAGCAGTCACCAGGATCACTCTTCTTTTCTTTGGAAATCCAATGACTTGCTCACATTTTATTTAGTGTTTTTGAGCTTCCTCTAGTCTCTAGGACTTTTAAAAACAAGATCTTTGTTGGCAAATCAGCCCCTCTAGATTATATGGTCAGATTTATAATTTATTTTTGTACCTGTTATACTTATTACAAAGTTTTCTTATTATTCTATTTAACTAACTAGACCTAATAAAGTATTGAGAGAGAAAGGAAAAAGCTTGGCTATTTTAGTTATGAATTTTATAATCTTTCTTCTCTTCCACATTTTTTGTCTTCTTCGTATTTCTAAAAGGCCCTGTTAGAGTTCATACCTATTTTAGGTACCATAACTGATTTTATTCTATAATAACTATTTCCAATATTCTTGATGGATTTCCTTCTGCCTTTTCCATTTCTAGTGTAGAAGCACTGTTCATTTCAGATCCCAGACACTTCCTTAAGAAAATATATCCATTTTGTTTCTTAGACTTATTACTTATATTCTGGTCTGTCTTTATTTTAACTTTGTAAAGGATTTTTTGACATTCTTCTGCACTTAAATGAGAATCAGGACATCTTCATATAGGACTGAGAAAGTAGCCTGTGACCTTAATGAACTGCAAAAATAGGTATGAAAGTGTCAAATGAAGTGAAAGCATTTGTAATATTCAGAGACAGGCACTGCAGTGTAAGTGTTCACAATTCTTTTTTTTGTTTTCACTTTCTCAGTCCTATGTGAAGATGTCCTGATTATCATAAAGCTTTACCAGAGACATCCCATTAAGAAGTTCACTGAGGACATACTTTCTCTCACAAGATTTTTCAGTGTTTGATTAAACTGTTGCTGTGAAGTCCAGGAGAAAAATTAACTGAGGATTGAATGGCTACCTATTTTGAAGTTCTTTTCTTGTCTTTTTTTTCCAGGTTATTGAAGAGCAAAATGAGCATATACGGGAGCTGGAAGCCCAGGTGGAATGTCTGAAAAGCGATCAAGAACGTGTGAAGAAAAAGAATGATGAGGAAGTAGAGCAGTTGAATGATGTAATTGAG
>NW_010172315.1:351-23409 GCF_000695765.1 Mesitornis unicolor | reverse complement strand
AGCAGGAGCTGGCAAATATTGAACAAGTACCTGCAGATGTTGCTGCGTTTCAAGAGGATGCTGACAGTCTGAAGCACGCACTTGAAGCAGTTGTGGCAGAAAAAGCAGCTTTGGAGAAGCAAGTTGAAAACATGAACATAGAGGTATCTCAAACAAAGAATGAGCTTGAGGAAACAAAATCTAAAAATAACCAGCTAAAGCAAGAAATTAGTATGTTAAAAAGAGAGTATGAAAGACTAACAGAGAAGTATAAATGTGCACTGATGGAAGGTGATAGGGAAAAAACGGAAGACAGGAGCAATGGGAAAGCTGAACAAGTGGAAGAAGACTTATGTGAGAAGACAGAGTTGCTAGATCAAACCCAGCTTAGATCTTCAGATGAAAATACAAAAGTCACCATCAGCAAAATGAAGGTACAACTGCAGCAACTTCAGGCATGCATGAAGGAAAAAGATACCGAACTGTGCCGGTCCTACAATGAAATAAAAGACCTGAAAGAGCAAGGCAAAGCTGAAAGAGAAACACTTCACAAGAAGATACTGGAACTGGAAAAGACACTAGTGGGAAAAGTTGCTGCTGCTCTTGTGAGTCAGGTTCAGCTGAACGCAGTTCAAGAGCAAAGGAAATTCATGCAGGAAATTCAGGAAGCTTCACAATGTGTGAAGAAAGCGAGCAAGAATGCCCAAACAGAGGGTATGAGTGTTAGTACTGAACATGAGATGGAATCAAAATTATCACTCTTAACACAGAGGCTTAGTGAGATGGAAGACCAACTGGCAACAGTAAATCGTAACTTGGAGCTAGAAAAAGAAAATGTAAAAATTGCACAAAAGGAAGCTAGAGTGAAAGAGGAGAGACTCTTAAAACTTCAGCAAATGCTAGAAGAGGTTCAAGAAAAACAGAAAGGAGAGATTCAGAAATATATTAAGCGTGAAGAAATGCAGACATATCAGGTAATGAGATGGCTTTTTCTTTTGGCTTGTTTTCACTAAAATCAGTTATTTTATGTAAACTGTAATGAATTAAACACTTCTTAATGAGAGTTGTGATAGGAATATTCTGCTGTGTGGGGTAGGTCTTCATTTCTATATTTTTCCTGAAGTTACAAAGAAGAGAAGGATGTTATTTTAGGTGAACTCCACTATCCATTTCCATTTTGCATTAAAAATACTTTGCATTTTCATGAATGTAGGGTGTATTTGAATTTTGAACATGCACTTTCTTCTTCTCACTTTGAACTGACATAGAATGGAGTGAATTATACTTTTACAGGGCATGGAGGAAGAGAAATAAAAATTAAAATTATAAGAAGTATGTAAGAGGGGGTTCAGAATGATAAGGAAGTGATAGCTATTTGTCTGTACAGGTTTTGAGAGGGGCAGCTTGGTTGTATGCTTTGATTTTGGTTTATTTTTCCTTGCTTTCCTGTCTTAATTCCAAAGAGATTTTCCATCAGTAGTTCTTACCACTATACATTTATCGTGATTTCTGTTCACCACTGTTTGTGTTGCCTCAGAATTGAAAACATTCAGTCAAAGTTGACTATGCTTGAGAGCCCTCATGGGCTTCCTTGCTGAAACTCTTAAGTTAAGAATCATCGTGGAACCCAGTGCTGGACCATAAAAGTCTCTTAAGACCTTTCGTCCAAATGCAGACTGAATGAATGTCATAAATGTCTTATAAGTTTAATAATATTATCAGATTTAATTTCCTACTCTCTGTTGACCTTTCTCCATGTGCTTTCTACATGGTGTAGACAATTTCTGCTTGCAGTTTACCGAACTGTAAGAAGATGGTCTTTACGCCCAAGTTTGTCTTTCCTCCCACACTTAGCTGGTTTGTGGAAGTTAATCTAGAAAAATGGTCTTTCAATCTTAATTTTTTGAGACTATGTTAATCCAAATAACATTAGTTTTCCCCTATAGTCTTTTCATTTGTGGCTTTTCTAAGTTGTGAAAGTGATCAGTGCTGTTAAAACTTGGTTCTTCATTAGATTCTTCAACATTTTTCATATCTTGTGTTACCTTGTAGGTAGGAGCACAACTCACAGAAAGTCAAAAAGAAGATGTGCTTATTAATGAACTTGAACTGGAGCAAGTTAAAGAAGAGGCAGCTGCTGCTAAGGAAGAACTGAGCAGTTACAGAGAAAAGGCAGAAAAACTTCAGCAAGAACTAGCAGTAAGAACCAGATTGTTCCATATTGTGTTTAAAGGAAATGATTATACAGGACTTGTTATAGAAAGATGCATGCTATATTTTTTTTTAATCTTGCACTGAGAATGTCATTAAGAAAAATGGTCACTCCATACCTACTGTCAGTGGAATAGAGCTGATGCTGCAGACCAAATCTTCACTTCTTGCAAAGTGTATATTTTCACAGTCCACTATAGTGCAACAGTGGATCTAAAGCTGTATTTCTTAATAATATTTCCTACCATGTGTCATAACTGCTTTAAAATAGGACTAAACAGACCATTAATGGTATAGAGGGTTGTTTGGGGTTTAGATTATTTTTTAAGTATGTGGAAGGACAGCAATTCAGATTCTCCATATTTACAGGTAAAAGAAGCAAGTCTATTACATCTTCAGGAAGACCTGTGCAAAGTCAAAGAGAACCTGGTTCAAGCAGAAGAGAGGCTTGCAAGTTATGTGAGAAAGGACAAGGAAATGCCAAAAACTGAAAGCAAAAAGGATACAAAACTATTGTGTGATTTGTCAGCCAATGAGTCGAGTCTAACCACCTCATCATCGCAAACAGACAAGACTGTGGAAAACAGCAGCTGTATCCAGACTTCACCAGTCCTTGTTAAAAATGCAGAAATCCAAATTGATTTGCAAAATGGATGTTCTTCAGAAGAGATTGCAGAGATCATAAGAGAATTTACTGAAAAAATTGACCAAATGCAAGAACTCCACGCTGCTGAAATCATGGACATGGAGACAAGGCATATCTCTGAATCTGAAATATTAAAGAGAGAGAAGTTTGTTGCAGTGCAAGTATTGACTGAAGAATGTAACACTTTAAAGGAAATCATTGAAACTCTACGAGCTAGAGAGGTATGTATCCTATTTTGTGTTCATTGAACTTCTTCAGTTTGTGTTTTTGCTCCTGGTACAGAAATTTCCATTTAAAGTCTGTGAAGTGCGAACCAACACATGTTCAGTATAAAGCTTTTAAGTGTTCTGATGTTTTCATGGCCTAGGGAGAGATGGACCCCTTTCTCAGCAGTTTAAGTTTGTGAGTGTGCTAAACTATCAGATGCTTCCCTGTGCTACTGCCTTGGACCTGTCCTGCTCTGTGAAGTGGAGACAAGTGCAGGTCACCCTCTTGAACACCATCTTTCTTGTCTTCATTTTGATTACTTTGATTGCAGGGAAACTGAACAGAGACACACATATAACCTTCTGCACTTTGCAATTAGCTCCCTTATTGTGAGTGGGTATGAAGTGATTACAGATTTGATTGTTCTTTTTTCTAAATATAGGGAATCTCAGTTTCTGGATTAGCACATTCTCCACCATATCCAGCTAAAGATGGAGGTTCGAGTGGTAAGAAACTTGTTTCTATAAATTTCAAACAGCGTTATAAATTAAATCTGCTTTTTTAGTACTAGATTTACCATTAAAGAGTTTGTGCTCTATGAAATAAAAACAACTACTTCCCAGATCAGAGCAGAAGCCTCTCACACTAAGAAAAGGTGCTGAGCATGCCATGTCTATTTATTTGCTACAGAAGGAAAATTAATAGAGTGAAGATGGGTTGAATCAAGGCATCAGATGCTGATTTTTTTCTTCCCGCTGGAGTTTCTGTATTGTTCTTACATATTACATTATCTCTTCAGTATAGCTTCATCATCTCTTGATAGAATTTATAGCTACAGTTCCTTAGCAGTGGGAGATGATGACAGGTACTGAATTCTCCAAGAGCAATAAAAATTATTACTGTGATAGCTTTTCTTGGCAAAAGTTAAACATTTTAAGTAGGGGGGTCATTTGGTAGAAATGTTTGTGCAAGTAGTTGTTTCTCTTTTAGAACTAAACTACGATTTTTAAGTTTCAGGTTTTGGACAGTTTTTGAGTTTTGTTTTGCTGCTTTGAAACTGAAAGAGAAAGATTATAAACAGGTAGTCTCCAGGCTTTGAATCAACTCTGGTGACCTGCAACCGCCTGTTGCAACAACAGACGAAAATACTTTTTTGATGCCTGATCTTCAGAGTTTCACAGTAATCCAACTTTCATGTTTTTCTCTCCTTTTATTTTAGACTCCAGTTCAGACTGGAGTCAAGGAATGTATCTTGCTCAGACCCAAGGATCTGACGTAATATCTGAAGGGATAGATGAAGGTGGAACTTCAACAGATTTACTTCCAAAAAAAATTAAGGTAAAATAGAACTGATAATTTTTATTATGGAACAAGAGTGTTACTACCAAAAGCTTAGATGAGCTGCTGCTTGATTAGTGAAGAGAGATACAAGTTTTAAAGTGTTGGCTGTTTTAATACATTTTGAAATGCTTCTCATTAATGATGTGCAAATTTGCACATTAAATTAGGTTAAATATGAGTTTTGTTAATGTAGGCTTGTTCTCATTATTATGATAAATATAACTATTATTAATTATAATTTATTGTAGTTGTGCATTAATGATAATGTAATGGTCATATATTACACAGTTTTATAGATTCTGTTATTATAGCTGAGGGTAGGCAGGCTCTACAGAGAGACCTGGACAGGCTGGATCGATGGACTGCGGCCAACTGTATGAGGTTCAACAAGGCCAAGTGCCAGGTCCTACACTTGGGTCACAACAACCTCATGCAGCGCTACAGGATGAGTGGCTGGAGAGCAGCCTGGCAGAGAGGGATCTGGGGGTACTGGTTGACAGCAGACTGAATAGGAGCCAGCAGTGTGCTCAGGTGGCCAAGAAGGCCAACGGTAGCTGGGCCTGCATCAGAAATAGCGTGGCTAGCAGGAGCAGGGCAGTGGTTGTCCTCCTGTACTCAGCACTGGTGAGAGTGCACCTCAAATATTGTGCTCAGTTTTGGGCCCCTCACTACAAAAAGGACATTGAGGCACTGGAGTGTGGCCAAAGAAGGGCAATGAAGCTGGTGAAGGGTCTAGTGAACATGTCTCATGAGGAGCCGCTGAGAGAACTGGGCTTGTTTAGCCTGCAGGAGGCTGAGAGGAGACCTTATTGCTCTCAACAGCTACCTGAAAGGAGGTTGTAGCACGGTGAGGATCGGTCTCTTCTCCCAAGTATCAAGTGATAGGATGAGAGGAAATGGCCTCAAGTTGCACCAGGGGAGGTTTAGATTAGATACTAGGAAAAATTTGTTCACAGAAAGGATTATGAGGCATTGGAACCAGCTGCCCAGGGAAGTCACCATCCCTGGAGGTATTTAAAAGACAGATAGATGAGGTGATCAGGGACATGGTTTAGTAGTGGACAGGTTATGGTTGGACTCTTTTCCGACCAAATGATTCTGTGATTCCATATTATGAAGTAAACAAATGTGCTTATTATAAACAGTAAGGTATCATGCTTTACTTACATTTTTAAAAATAAGTAAGACTTTTCAACAAAGCCTTAGCTTAATAGTAATTTCGACAATTGAATTGCAAATCTCACTTGGAATCTTCCTGAACTTTGTTTTTAAAATGTCAGTTTTCATCAGCAACCATTTTAAAATTTGCGTATTGATTTGACAGGTGAACTTTGGGAATTTTCATTTGAAACCAAGAAAAAATACACCTATTTGATAAGTTCTGCTGTTTGGCAGATATAAAGAACTGGGTGACACTTCTGTCTTTGATATGAGGAAGCATAAATAGTTTCCTTATGCTGATCAATTTAGAAGTACCAGTACTCCAATATGTATAAAGTAAGATTATTATTGTTGTTGTTGGGGCTGTCATTACTCATTTCTTTTTGGTTTTTTTGTAGGGTTTGCTGAGAGCAGTCCATCATGAAGGCATACAGGTGCTGTCTCTCACTGAATTTCCGTATGGTGAAAGAGAAATGCCACCTCTTAAGCAAGAGCCGGAATCTTGGCTTGAGGAAAGGAAAGCTTTACTAAGCACCATTTCATCTTTGAAAGACTTAATTGCAAAAATGCAACTTCATAGAGAAGCTGAGGTATAAATAATATCATAAGATTACTTCTAAATAAAAAATAATTTATGCTAACCTTATAAGTCACATTCATAGTTCAGGTTTAAATGCTCTAAATACACTGCTACGGGACAAAAGACTTCAAAAATATGCAGTAAAACGGCAAGTCATATTTTCTGGTAATAAAATTGATATTAAATTACAGCTTGCATTTGTTCTTCTGTGCATTGATAGCTTTTGAATGTATAGATTCACCTTTTAAAAATAATTGTAATTTGAAAGCATGTTTCCAGTGGTATCTAAAGTAGATTTTTTAATGTTATTTATTGGTGTAGTAGAACTTGGATGCTATTAAAAATACTGTAGTGAGAGAAAAGAGAGGAAAAATTGTTTAAAATATAACACAATATTAATCTGTAATCTGTTAAAATGTATTAGGACTTGACTGTGTAATTACCCCAATGAGACTTTTGGATATGTGTAGGTAGTTTCTATTACTCCTGCATTTCCTTCAGCATGCAAAGTGAGGGGATGAACTTTATATCATTATAAAATTATATCTTCTTCATACACAATCTGCACTATACCACATAGCTCTGTGGGAGTCTAGGAATATACATGCAACATACAAATTAAAAGGATACTGTGATGCAGTAACGTAAATAATAACTACATGGGGCAAAGTCTTCAGTCATGAAAATGTAAATTGCTTCCATCTAAAACACAGGTATAGTTTAGCATTTGTGCATGCAGAAGAAATCGTAACATGGTTAGTAAATACATCAATTTATGTGAATTAATGTTACATAGCTATTTAGTAAGAAAATCTTAATAGTCCACTGAAAACACACACTTTACATGAACTGATAATGATAGTTCCCAGTGTAATTCTGCTGTTTACATTGTTTTTATGCCACTCTAGATTTATGCAAGTACTGAATCTCCTGAAGGTGTCTCAGACTGGCGAGGAGAACTCCTGTGTGCTGTTCAGCAGCTCTTTGTGAAAGAACAAAATGTTCTTCTTGCTGCGTTTCAAACTGAACTTGCGGAACTGGGCACGGGAGACGCAGTGATACTGATGAGTCAGTTAGAGCAGAGACTACAAGAGCAGGTAATACAAAACATGCTTTAGTCAAAGTGTGTGTCTACATTAGATTTTCATTTTGAATGTATAAATCCATGTAAAGATGCATGTATTAATAGTTTTGACGGTCTGAGGGTGAAAAGAAAGTAAAATTTGTAGGAAGAAGAGATCTCTTTAAAAAGCATAACTATTGTGGTATGAGAAAGAGATTTTTGGGTGCACAAGCAATAGAAAAAATACAGCCTTCAGAGATCAATTTGAATTAAACACAGTTTTCCTGAGCTTGATTTCATTAAGTTAATTAGAATTATGTTACACTGTCTAAGAGAAAAAGGTAGCTTGTATATATGAAGCAAGTTGTAAGAGGAGGAAGTGATAAGGCTGGTACGGGTCAGTTATCTCCTCTGGAACATGGAAGGATTAGTAAGGAAAATTACACTTTGCCATAAGACTGATAGCTCTTTTGAGTCTGTAATTCTGATGCCTAGCAGAGAAATAAAAAAATAACAAGCAGTTCTTCCCAACATTATAGTACTGATTTAAGTATAACGTAATAGAAAATGGTTTTGATACATAGTCACTATGAATATGTAAGTAAATGTAATATCCACACTGTAGATATTGTAATAAAATCTGGGATATTACTTCTAAATATTTCTAATGCTGATAGGCTACTAACCAGAGAGCAGCAATGGACTGTCTTCAGAACGCAGACAGAAGAAGTTTGCTGATGGAGATTCAAGTATTACATGCTCAGATGAACAGTAAGAAAAGTAATCCAAAAAGAGAACAAGAGACTGATTCTAAAAGCCAAGGTGACTTCTGTGGTAACATGTCTGTTTACAAATGGTGTTGCTGATGGTACAATGGTTTTTCATGATAGTGCTGATAATGTTCTAGGTGAAAAAATACTGACTTACTTTGCACTCTGATTTTGATACTCATGTTCTAAGCATGCATACTTTTTAGCTTTTTCAGTCTTACTGGACTAATTTTGTAAAAATTAAGATGTAGTCTGTGTTCTTGTGACGTACCAAGTTGAAAGTGGTACAAAATTATTTCAGTTGCTGTAAGAATCTGGCTTATATTTTAAGGTTCTTTTCCATGTATGCGTTTCAGTGTTTAGGTTCAGCAGCTTTGAAATTATCTAATTTGGATAGTCAGTCATAATGAATAAACCAAGAAGCAATTAAAATGAACAACAAAACGTTCAGGCAACAGGTACACTTCAAAATTAAGTAAGTGCTTACTTATCAGTGTTTTGTCACAAAAATCTGGTCACAAGTATACATACCTACCAGAGTTCAGTTATGTTAGTCATAATCCAAATGATATGTATTGATAGAGTTGTACACATAACCTTTTAAAGAAGTTTAAGGGTTGAAGTGATGTCTTGGGATGTTTGAAAGGTATTCCACTTTAAAAGGCTGAAAGTTTTGCTCTCAGTCTACTACTGAAAGAATAGATTATTTTAAAATATCACTCCTAGTGATAGCCTTGTGGTCATTCTCTGTACTAGGGGAAACTTTACCCAAATAGACACTGTTGTTTGTTTTATAATTAATTTCCATATTAATGGTACTTCATTAGAAATGCTGGAGTACAACATGCAGCAGAAGCAATCACAGATACTGGAGATGCAAGTGGAGCTCCGGAGTGTGAAGGACAGAGCAGCCGAGCTTCAGGAGCAGCTGAATTCAGAGCGAATGATGGGTGCTGAGCTGAAGAATGAACTTGCACAAGCCAAACTAGAGCTTGAAACAACACTTAAAGCACAGCACAAGCACTTCAAGGACCTAGAAACCATCAGGTGCAGCTTTCATTGCCAAACTTTCTGTGTTGATAGTGAAGATGATCTTTTCTGTGTGGTCTCAAACCATAATTCTGACTTTGTTAAGGAAGTTGAGCTCATGAAATGTAAATGCATTTCAGTTTTTTCTGTAAAACACATCTGACAAAAAACAGACTTCTGTCCCGTTTGACAAAAAATGTAATTCTGTAGATGAAGATTATCTGATTCATAGCTTGATTTAATAATTTATTAATGTCAACTTTCTTTTTAAATTTTGATGTGTTAGACTACAGTATACAAGTAAATGAGTATACCTTATTTATTAAACATTTTTCTCCTTCTAAAACTGAACATGGGGAAAAAAATTGCAGCATTAAAAATGACTCTGCAAGCACTTCCATATGAAATTCTGTGACTTCTAAGTGTTGCTTTGGCATGGTCAACAACAAAGATACCAGGCCAAGTATTTGGCACTCAAGAAAGCCATTATTATTTATGCCTTTACCAGATGGATGTGCCCATGTACAGTACCTTAATATTCAGCTCAGAGATAACAAATTAAGACAGTTTAAATTGGTATTTATAAATTACCTTATAGTGTTTATAGACCATCAGGAGCAAGCTTCTTTGGAAAACTGATTTGCAAAGAAATGAAAGTTCAGGGGATAAGATTTTTTTTTTTCCATTATTCCTGCCCCGTCCCCAATAGTTAGGTTTGGGGTTTTTTCTCCTTAGAGAGACCTTGCAGCAAGATACATTTCCCCTGCATTCTTTCAGGTTTTGACCAGTGACTGAATTAAGCTGAACACTAAGTTAGCACTAGCTGCCTCTGAGCCACCAAATAAGGAAAAATGGCAGTTGCAAAGTTGGCAGAATGGACACGCTTTCTGTCATTTTTGAGCTATGCAACTCTTATTTTTGAGTTAGGCTTGTTTTTCTAAGTAGGTCTTTCACTGTTCCTCCACTATACGAGCAGTGTTTTCAGTGCACAGAATGGAACTGTGGTAGGATTAGAGCCACTGTTTAGTCTAAAGGTTGACCCTTTCTCTTTTAGGACTGAAGTTAAAGAAAAAGCAGCGGAGCTGGATATTCTCAAGGATACAATGGCCAGCGAACAGAAAAAATCAAGAGAGCTACAGTGGGCCTTGGAAAAGGAAAAAGCTAAAATGGAACGCAGTGAGGAAAGAAGAAGAGAAGAGCTTGAGGTATTCCCAAATAGCCTGGAATGTCAAGAAGCATGCAGATACTCTTTTGGTTAACATTTCATCTCAGCTTTCATTTTTGTCCAATGTGTGCTCCTTCTTCTGTCTTTAACAGCGGTATTACATCATCTAGAGCTGAAGAAAGATGTATTAAAGGGTTCTGTGTGACCTAGTCTAGGTGATGCTGCTCTGGCAGGGGGGTTGGACTGGATGATCTTTCAAGGCCCCTTCCCACTCCTAATATTCTGTAAATTTGTGTGGCAAAGAAAAAAGAAAAAGGCTTGATGCGAATTCCATTTAAATGAATAGGAAATTTACAACTGCACTTGTCAGGTCCAAAATTAAAAGAGTCTACTTTGTATAATAGCCTTCAGATATACAAGGGTACAGGACACTGCTAACATTGCTACACCTAGGCCCCACTGCAACCTAACTCATAAAAGATAGGATTTAAGTTTATTATTTAAGGAGTTATATTGTTTGTATTCGTTTTAAAAGTCAGCAGTTTCACCTAATGAAAACCAAACTAGGGAGTTTACTTTAGGAGAAAATGCATTAGTGGCTTCCTTGGTTACCTCTGCAGTATCTGATATAGTGAGGGAGAGAGCAGGTATCCTAGTACAAGTATTAAGGCAAAAAAGCAGTCACTTTAACAGCATAGATTTGTTTACATCTTGAAAACTTAACTTGCAAAATCACTTTCACAGTTGTAGAAAGCACAAGCTGCTATTTCTCTTAAACTTCAGAACTCTTTGTATCTCACTAAACAGTATGTGTTACAAATATTATTCTTTTATGAGATGATCTGATTTTAAAATAAAGACACCTGTAATATATTTTGATATCAGGTGTCACTGCATCATTCGAAGTATTGTCACATTGATTGTGAATAGCAAAACCTGTTAAAAGCAACATGCGTAGAGGTAGCATATTTGCAATTAGCAAAATATAGTGGAACTTACACACAAATAGCTTTAATCAGTTCTTTTATTCTGTTTTCTTATGGAAGGATTTGAAATTTTCACTTGAAGATCAAAAACAGAAGAACGTACAGTTAACTGAACTTTTGGAGCAGGAGAAGCACCTGTCAACTGATCTGCAACAGAAAATTGAATCCCAAGAAGCACTTAGTGCTGCCCAGCTGTCACGTGAACAGGGCCGTAATTCTGAGTTGCAGGTGCTTCTTGAATCAGAGAAGGTTCGAGCTCTTGAAATAAGCAGTGCCCTAGAAAGGGAAAAAGAACTGTGTGCTCAGCTTCAAAGTACTGAAGATAAGGGGCAAGCTGGAACACCTAATCCATCTGAGGAATTACTTAAAGAGCTACAGAAACAAATGGATGAAAAGCATGACCGTATAGTGGAGTTAGTAAGTGAGATGGAGAAGTATAAACTCGAATCTGTGCAAGTGAGGCAGCAAATGGAAAAAGAAAGGCAGATCCAGAGGAAAGCATTACAGGCAGAACAGGATGCTAACATAACAGCACAGAAGAAACTCCATGAACTGGAGTCCAAAGTAGAAGACCTTCAGTGGCAACTTGGAGAAAAGAAGCAAGAAGTTCATGAATTAGAGAATGAAACAAAGAAGTTTCAGGAAATAATCCAAGAACTACAGAAAAAAGAGCAGGAGAATGAAGGAAGAAGGGAAGCTGAAAGGATGCCAAGCCACGATCCAAATGAGGTACAGTAGGACTGAGAGCAATGTGTAATCCTGAACTGTGTGATGTAACTTTTAATTCTGTTGTTCAGTTAGCATTGTGTGTCACTGTGCCTTTACTCAATCTATAAATTACCTGCAGATTACAAAATACAGGTGCCAGGGAAAGGGAAAGCATTCCAGATTTACTACCTGAAACTGTTCACAGACATCCTCTGAGAATGAAGCTGTAGAGATGTGTAAGGAGGAGCATGAGCAGGAGAAATGCATCTGAATGTATGCACACACTTTGTGTCTCAAAGTGTCAGTGTAGGAGAATAATATTCCCTGCATCCAGTCACAGGAATGAGCTATTCCTGCTCAGGAATGCTCCAGGTCAGTGCTCTTAATCTTTAGTTCATAAAGCACAAGTGGTCTTTGAAACACTTAAAAGTGATCTCCCCACAACTTCAATAATTAAATAAGTAACCAAACAAGCATGTACATGGATATGTATCTGTTAGCAAACAAAATAGAAGGAAAAAAATCAAGGTAAAAAATGAATTTCAGAATTTAGCCTAATTTTCAGTTGAATGACATTTGGAACCACTGTTGCCTGTAGATTTTTCTCTCTCATAGAAGGTTTGGAAAGTTTTTTCAATTATTTTTAAATTACTTTTAAAACTCTTTAGAAACTTCCCTGTAAGAGAGAAGTGTTGCTGAGTGAATAATTCGTGGATAGTCCCAGAGAGGGATAGCAGGATACTTGCCTCTTTGCTGACCATGTTTTTTGCCCATCATACCATCACTCCATGTTTTTTTGCAGTTGTCTGTCTATGGAGCCAGGAAGAAATTTTTTCTCTTAGTTTAATTTGGCTACTGCTTTTACTCTTCTGAAGCACTGGAAACTACCCACAGCTAGAGGCAGGATGTTGAGTGTATTGATAACTGCGAGAGCATCAGCCTTCCTGCTGTACTCAGTTTGTGTGCCTTGGTCCTTCTGCTCAGAGGTACCTACCGGCACTGTGGTCAATGAAGGGTCTTCCCTTGGACCAGGGTGGCAGTGGCTGTTGGGGCTTTTTCCCCTCCTTGGCAGCAGACAGCATGATCTGCTTCCTAGAATCTGCCTGGAGTTGCAAATAACAGATTTCCTGCTGCTTCCTGTGACATTTTGTGGTGGGTTGACCCTGGCTAGATGCCAGATGCCCACCAAAGCCACTCTATTGCTCCCTCTCCTCAGCTGGACAGAGAAGAGAAAAGACAAAGAAAGGCTTATGGGTCACGATAAGGACAGGGAGAGATCGCTCAGCAATTACCATCATGGGCAAAACAGACTCGACTTGAGGAAATGAGTTTAATTTATTACTAATCAAATCAGAGTAGGGTAATGAGAAACAAAACGGAGTCTTAAAACATCCTCCCCCCACCCCTCCCTTCTTTCTGGGCTCAACTTTACTCCTGATTCTGTCTATCTCCTCACACCCATCAGCACAAGGGGATGGGGGATTGTCCTGCTGCCCCTTCCTCCTCAGGGGGAGGACTCCTCACACTCTTCCCCTGCTCCAGCATGGGATCCCTCCCACAGGAGATAGTCCTCCATGGACTTCTCCAATACGAGTCCTTCTTCATGAACTGCTCCAGTGTAGGTCCCCCACGGGATCACAAGTCCTGCCAGCAAACCTGCTCCAGCGTGGGCTCCTCTCTCCATGGGTCCACAGGCCCTGCCAAGAGCCTGCTCCAGTGCAGGCTTCCCACAGGGTCACAGCCTTCTTCAGGCAATCACCTGCTCAAGTGTGGGTGTCCTCCATGGGCTGCAGGTGGATCTCTGCTCCACCGTTAACCTCCATGGGCTGCGGGAGCACAGCTCGCCTCACCATGGTCTTCACCGTGGGCTGCAGAGGAGTCTCTGCTCTGGCACATGGAGCATCTCCTCCCTCTCTTTCTTCACCAACCTTGGTGTCTGCAGAGTTGTTTCTCTCACATGTCCTCACTGCTCTCTCCTGCTGCCATTGCACAGGTGTTTTATTCCCCCCTCTTAAATCACAGAGGTGCTACCACCATTACTGATTGTTTTGGCCTTGGCCAGCAGCAGGTTGGAGCCAGCTGGCATTTGCTCTATTGGACATAGGGGAAGCTTCTAGCAGCTTCTCACAGAAGCCACCCCTGTTGCCCCC
The DNA here is from genome assembly GCF_000695765.1 of Mesitornis unicolor. Classification (NCBI taxonomy): domain Eukaryota; kingdom Metazoa; phylum Chordata; class Aves; order Mesitornithiformes; family Mesitornithidae; genus Mesitornis; species Mesitornis unicolor. The sequence goes on along the minus strand of NW_010172315.1, from coordinate 9,413 downwards.
CCCATTACCAAAACCTTGCCATGTAAACCCAGTACACGTTTGCAACACGCTGCTTTTCCTCTCATTGGTACCACACCATGGTCAAATACCCAAAGGCCATAGACTTGGGTTTCCTTGGGAGAGCTGGCGGTTCTGCCATGGCCAGTGTTGGGGGTGTCAGCGAGGGTGCGGACCACACGTTCAGTGGATTGCTTCACTTGTGGCAGGATCAATGGTATGGCTGCCTCTGACTGGGGACTGACTTCCATGACCGTGGTGGTCTTTTCCTGCCTTGTTTCCCTGACTGTGATACTGGACGCCAAAACATTTGGGTGCAGTTGCCCAAATTCCAGGCACAGCTGGTAAAGGAGCTGCTGGCAGAAGAAACGAAAAGGCTGAGTGGCTTCCTGTCAGCAGAGCTTGTTGAATGGGTTCCCACTGTAGCTGTATGATTGCTAGATCTTAGTCAAGAGAGGCATCACAGTATGTTATTCACAAATAATAGCGCAGTGGTAAACTACAGTAAAGTAGTGTAGTCACACTCCTTTCTGTGTCAGACTTGTTTGTTCTTCTACTTCTGAGTGTGTTTCAGAACCAAGTGTTTCCATTTTAAAGCCCTGTACCACATTCATTCTATATATATGTATGTAAAAATACAAATTTATGTGCAGACTACCTGGGATACACCAAATGACAGAACAAGAAACTGGGTTCTCCAGCAAAAAATGGAAGGAGGTGAGCTGAATGAATCAACCTACCCCACACCAACAGGAGGAGGAGGAGAAGGAGGAGGAGGAGGAGGAGATCTCTCTGCTGCTACTGAATTTCTGGAAAATGTCAGACAAAAGCTGCAAAACACATCTCCAAAGCTGAAGCAGTTGGCTCGGAAAGCTGCTAACAGGTTAGGCCAGTCTTTCAGCTACTTGATTTTGTTAATAGCAACCAGCAAGCTAATAAATTGGATTTTCATCATAATCCACAGCCTGCAGGCCTAACTATTTTTGGAGTTGTCTAGTTTTATAATATATGCCATTACTTGAGACACACTGGCTTTTGACAGGATCAGAGAGTATCAAGTGCTGCTCTGAATCTTACATGTTTAATATGGTCCTTTATAAGTTACAGAAAAATTGTCTTTTCTCTCTGCAAAATGACAAAGTTTATTTTGGTATGGTTTGGAGTTGGAAGACAATTTTTAAGCAATTTATAATTAAATAATTAACTGTATGAAGATCAATATAGGGATTATTGCTGTGGATCACCTCCCTTGCTCTCCCCTCTCCCTTCTCCTTCCCCCACAAAAAATAATATTTTATAGTCAAGTGATTCTTACTTTCTTAGGTTACTATCTCCTTTAGAGAAGAGAAAAAATAGCACAGTACCAGGTTCATGGGAGGTTTCAATCTGGTTTTATTTTGCTGTTATGGTGATTTAATATTAAATATTTATTCTGAAGCATTTGGGCAAAACAGAATGCATTGTGTCTTGAGAATATCCAAAGATTTTGCTCGCACAGATTTAACAAAGTTGTGAGAAGCAAGCAGAACCACATTTCTAAATGTGCTTCACATAGGACATCCTTTTCCTCAAAATTAGTGGAAACTGTTCTGTGCACATTTTTAATAAAATTGAGCCAATTTAGTTTAGAGTCACTGAGCAGCCTGGAAAATGTCACCACGGCTGTAACTGTGCCGACAGGATTTGCTGATGTCCCAGTGCGTGTGGATGGATGGAAAGTCCTGTCGGTCTGACTGGAGGGTCAGGCTGTAGCTGCTGTTGAAACTCCCACTTTTGTTTCAGATTACCCTTTGAAACAGCAGATGATGAAGACTTTATTGCAATACAAAATGCCATTGAAGAAGTTATTTCAGAGCTGCAAAATCTCCCTGGATTGCCCTGTCTGGAAGAGGTGAGGGTCCAATGTTGTCACTTTGCTGAGAGAGTTTGGATGATGAGCTGTGAGTGGAAACCAGCAAGGAGCTGTTAAGTCCGTACTTATCCCAATCTGTACTTTTATAGAGGAAAATCTGCTCCAGTGAGTGTGCTGATTTGGAATTGGTAAAACTTAAAAACCCCTTTCCTTTTAATTTTTTAAAATTTTAATTACCTTAAAAGTGAATTTTCACCTTTCAGATTAAAACTTTTCCAGTTTAAGTATAATTTTTTTTAATTTAATGGCTTTTTCTTCAAGAAAATATATTTTCCTTTCAGCAGTATTTCTGTAACTGAGGAAACTTTGCTCAGTACTTCCTAATACTAAAGTCAACACTTAATATTTACTATATTATGTTGATACAAGAGATTTACTGAAACTGCCCTGTATTTACCAAAGGAAAGGCAGTAGAATATTGAATAGTGTGTGCCTGTGTAAAAAATGAATTGAGGTGATCTGTTACAAAGACTTCAGCCATATTTGATTTTCACTGAGCTTGGCTAGGTTCTTACCTGCATTTGAAGCAAGTGTTTTCAACATAAATTGAAAAAAAAACCTCCGGGGTTTTTGTTTCCTCTGAGTTAAATTAATCTAAACATAGCAGAAAAGCCTTGCACATTGTTATAGCTGGTACAATTGAGCTTGGGTGACAGTGTTCTGCTGTGATATACAGGTTAAGCACAGAAGAGAAAGTCACATTAATCTGTAGTTTACATGTACGCTTATGTTTTCTTTATGTAAGTTATTACGCAGTGATTGTCACTGTCTACAGAAGTTTTTCACTGTAAGCCAGTTGTTTTCAAGGTGGCAACCTGGATCTAATGCAAGTCGCATCCGGTTTTCTTTCCATCTCCCAGCTGAAGCTGGTGCTGCCACCAGGAACTCCGTGCAGCTCGCTGACTGAGAGGCTGCTGAGGCAGAACGCGGAGCTGACGGGCTTCGTCAGCCGCCTGAGCCAAGAGAAGAACAACTTGAGGAACGCTGTTATGAAACTGGAGGAAGAACTGAGAAGACACCAGCACAGACAACCTTCTGGAGACTATGTAAGTCTTCAGTGGCACTGAGAATAGTGATGTGTATAGATAGGCGTAAAAGCATCGCGCTGTGAAATAACACTAATGCTCTTTGTCCTGGTCACCTAAGTGGGGGTGATTAAGCTGTCTGTCTGTCTGGGCTTTCCTCCTGCAGAGTAAATAGGTGTGAGTTATTCTTGTCCTGTGATCAAGATAATCTTGACTCACTCTGCTTAAACTGTGTGATTTTACCCAGTTTCCTTTTGTTAACTGCTCTTTATATTCCATGTACTTCTCTTTTTGATCTGTAGCTCATCACCGTGATGTGTAGCAAATAGATGCAGACAGCTTCAAGATCATGAAGCTGGTATGATCCAATGAGGGACATTTTTATTTTGGTGAAGCTGTATTTTTCTAGGATGTTGATCAGGCTCCTAAACTCACTACCTGAGGTGTCAGGATGCACGGGTAACCTCAAGTCCAATCAGTGGGTATTTTCCTCAGTAATTTTCTGAGATCTCCACCAAACCAGTGACTAGATTGACACAGCTCAAGCTTTTCCAGACTGTGGTTCAAATGCCGTTTCTTTAATTTTCAGTCTTCTAGACACTCATCAGATGTTGCAGTTAATATCGATGCTCTTCTTGCCTCTGAGAAGGAAATTTGGAACAGAGAAAAGCTGTCACTGCAGAAATCCTTGAAGCAAGCTGATGCTGAACTCTCCAAGCTGAGAGCAGAGCTCCGGAGCGAAGGTTTCCTCAGAGACCTGGGATCAGATTCTGAAAATGTTATTTTAAGGGTAGGAAGACCTTGTTGCTTACATACTAACTACATCTGCTTTTTTCATTTTGATTTGGGCCTATTTTTCATTGTGTTCACTCCACTTGTTCTAAGTAAACGGATATTAAGTTTTAAAATTTTCATCTTTGGATACCTAACTTAGTTACTTTCCCAAAAAATTATATGTGAGCACCTGTGTTGTCCTTTTGTGCATGCTTGATTTCTTGCTGTTTAGGTGATCTTCAAATGATGAAGCTACACTCAACAAATGTGAGCAGTAGTGCAGTCTTCTCCATGATAGCAAAAAAATGAATAATCACAGAAATGCTGTAGGAGTAATGATGTCAAAAGTCTTAAAACTGTAATAATTCTTGGAGTTTATGGGTTTTGTTGGGTTTTTTTTGTTCTTGTAGAGAATTTATGGCAAATACCTACGAGCAGAGAGTTTTCGGAAAGCTCTCATATATCAGAAAAAATATTTGCTGCTGTTACTGGGCGGATTCCAGGAGTGTGAAGAAGCCACACTGGCCCTCATTGCACGCATGGGTGGACAGCCGTCCTACACAGACCTGGAAATCATCACCCACCGCTCAAAGGGTTTTACAAGGTTTCGCTCTGCAGTCAGAGTGTCCATCGCAATTTCAAGGTAAATGGGAGGAAGTTAGATTTCAAACAGGTAGGACTGTGCAGTTGCATATATACTTCTCTAGCTCTCTAGTGGAATCTAGAACTAGAAAATCCATCCTGTTTATTCATTTTTGGTAGCTATGAATATAGTAGATACTGTGTAGGGTGACAAGCTGAGCAGAGCATAGGTAATGTCTGTAACGGGAATAAGCAGTCTGATTATAGTTGAAAATGGCTCTGTATTGGATAGTCAATCAAAGATGGAGTGTATTGGATAAAGTCGTAATATTAGAAAAAAAACAACTTACCAACAATTCTAGGGCGTGCACTTGCTTACCAAGGTATTTTCTGCAACTTAATCCTCTAAAGATTAAATTCTTACATGTAAGTATAATACAGATTTATGAACTGATTTTATCCATCTGGGTAGTCCTTTGAATTGACAAGACTTTAGGTCTGAGACTGAGGATGAATAGGAACAAATGAGGAAGAGCAAGTGGAGGTTATTACTGCATAACACTACCATGTTGCTCGCAAACCTTCACAAAGGTTTGAACCCCCAAGCATTTCTGCTTGCTATAGATCTGAGCTTTGTGTATAGTAGAAATTCAAGGAACTACTTATGTACCTGTTGTAAATGAGACTTTTCGTTATAGTGGTCTACAATTTTGGGGATGCAACAGGGCAAAAAAGTTTGTTCAGTATGATTTAAAAATGCTGATGCCCTGTTGCTCAGGTGCTTGAGCTATTTATTGTGCACTTGGACTCAGGCAGCACCTCTGGGATCCCTGGAATTGCAGGGGTGAAACTGAAAGCAGATTTGGACAAACTAGAAAATCCAAAATGTTTTTCTTGGGGATGCGTATAAGGATGTTTTCCACTTGATCTTCAGGTTTTAGATGCCCATCCATTAATTTTGCTTCATGTTCCAGAAATTCTTACGCCTTCTAGAATACAACAAGCAGATTATTTTTAGCAGACTATTTCATTTATCCTGAAGTATTTTTTTTTTAAATTTGAAATGCAGAATGAAGTTCCTGGTTCGTCGATGGCACAGAGTTACAGGTTCTGGTATACTGAATATCAATAGGGATGCCTTTAGCCAAAACACAGGTAAATTGTAGTCCAGTAATGACTGAAAAGAAATATATCTGCAAGTTACACCACTGCTTAATGGAGATGGTTTTTAATTTGTGTTTTGCTCCTGTGGAATGAATGAAGTGCTGTTACCCACTCCTTTTTCTATAATTGCTTGGATTAACCTGTTTCTCAGGTTTCTGATGGTTTCCATGCTCAGCACAGACACTAATCTATTTGCTTTCCCTTCAATCTTGTTTTGTTCCATTGTGGGTGGGATTTAAAAATACAGCAACTTTTGCTGTGGAGTGTGTTTCCAAGAACAATTTTAGCTGCGACCTTGGGTTTCTCTGAAGAGATCTGCACCCCCAGCTCAGAGAGGGGATGCTGAGGATAGGGACGGACAGAGGAATCATAGCAACTGCAGGTCCCCTGCAGTGGTGGCAGAGCCTATTGACAGCCGTCCCTGGCCTTTTCCTCAGAACAGAAGCCTGTCATTCCTTTGTTTCAGCTTAAAGCTTGGGAAATCTGGTTTTCTGCTTGCTTTTTAGTAGGAACCTAAGGAGAATCAGAAGCTTTTTAATTAATTCCTGGCTGTCTGGATCTTTACTAAAACCCTGTCCTGCTCAGTCTGTGAGAGTTCTTGGTAACAGTGAGGCCAGGATTTCACCACTGGTTTTCTCTGAAGCAGTCTGAAAGTGGTCTGTGTTTGTTTAACACCATTTTTGTGATATGCAAACAGAAAACTCACATTTGAGATTCCCAGTAAAGTGCAAAAAGTGTTACTTTTTCTTAGTTTTCGAGACAGTGCTTTTTATATTTCTAGGTAATGAATTGCGCCCTGATTCATTCTCTGGTGGCGTGGATCTTTATGGGGAACAAAGGCATTCCTACAGATCCAGGTCAGGCACGGAGTCTCCTAGATCTCCTGCAAACTTTCAACATAAGTATGTTTTATTTTAGATTATTATTCTCTGTCAGAACTCTGTTTAACTAAATGAAGGCATCAGTGCTTACTGCTAAGGTTTGTAATCTTTGATGCTGTAAATCCACTTGATAAAAAAGCTTTATCACTTGATAAAACCCTTTTGCTTGGCTGTACTAAGCCGTGATACCAGAGGTATCAATCAGTGAAACCAGGTATTTTTGACCACAGGCAAGGTTTTTAGGAGTGCCATCAGCCTTTGATTATTTCATATGGAGTTGTGGGCTCTGAGCTCTACTGAATATCAGATTCTTGCTGTTTGGGATCTTTATTTTTTATATAAACCACCTCAACAATTGTAATCTTAGTTTGTGGCAACCTTAAAAGTTTGTATGGAAAAAAATGTTTCATCCATTTTAGCCACTTTTGACTTTCATCTATAGAAAGTAATGAAGAGAGAATCCCATGAAGATGGTTGTGTCATTGTTCACACAAGCTTTTTAATAGAAAAGCAAACAGAAATCTACAATGGCTTCTGCTGCAGTCTCAGTAGGAATTTGGTGGTCAGTCTTTGTCACAGAATAATGCAGCAACAAATCAGGTGTGGCAGGAAGGCAACTGGCAGGAGTGGTTTCTCTGGGGGAGGCAGTTTGGTGGCTTGGGCGATCGATACATGGCAGGGAGGTTAAATGGGTTTGATGTGCTGGCTTCCACAAGGGTAAGTTAAGGGACATGCAGGCAGCAAGGTATCCCAACCTGTAGTGTTTTGCTCTGTCTGCTGATACCTTTGTTTTATTTGAAAATTTGCTTTTTGTAAACAGCTGTGTTCTTCTGCCCCAGGTTCCACAGTATGCACAGCGATTTAAACCCAGTCTCTTTCGCCAGTTCTCAGCTGCAGAACTATGATCCTGAGAGAGCTTTAACCGATTACATCCATCGGCTGGAGGCACTGCAAAGGCGACTCGGCAGCGTGCACTCAGGTAGGAGCTGGGGCCATCCTGCCCCTGACTCACGGGTAGCACAAGGCACGGTTCGACGTTAGAAAGCGTGTGCTGGTTCTCTAAGATATATAAGATGCATCTTTGATTTTAGGCATTTTCAACCTTAAACAAGAGGCTATTCTGAGCTGTAGCAAAAAGCACATTAGTAAGAAAATTCTAAAATTCTTTGAAGGGAGACATACAGCTGTGTTTTAATTACAGATTTTGAGTTTAAACTTAAACTTTCTTTGATACCTAATACGTGTACAGTATGGATTATGTTGGCACCTTAATAAAACGTTAAGCTGGATGAAGGAAAATGTACTCCAAAGACTGAGGAGTGGAAGCACAAGGGGAACTTCTCCTACCACTTTGATTACAGAAGTTACAGCCTTTTTGTCCTCTAGGTTATGGTAATTTTTGTGCTGTAAAAGGAATACATCAAGAAAATAGTCGGATCAATGAGATATAATTTATCAAACTTCATTTTTCCAGTTACTGTGTTAAAGTCTTACTTCAGCATAAAATCCATCATGAGGAAGTTTCTCTTGAAAGATTTCCCATGTAAAATCTTTCACACTTAGTCCTCTAAATAACATGTCCTTGGTGAATTCTCATGCACTTATTGCGAGTATCTTGATGATACAAAGAGACAAAGGCATACACCTGCCTCCAAAGGTGTGTTCAGACTGACACTCGCATGCTGGAACATTAGAACCATGCTTGATACTGCGGATAGTGGACGTCCTGTGCGTCGTTCTGCTCTAATTGCCCACGAGTTATCACGACTTAACATCGACATTGCTGCTTTCAGTGAAGTTCGTCTTCATGAGGAAGGCAGCCTCAAAGAACATGGTGCTGGCTATACACTCTATTGATCAGGTAAACCCAAAACCGAACGTCACCTCTCAGGAGTTAGTTTCATGATTAAAAACTCTGTCGCCTCCAAACTTGAAAAACTGCCAACAGGTCATTCCGATCGTATCATCTCCCTGCGCCTCCCACTACACAACAAGCAACATGTTGTTCTCTTCAGCATATACGCCCCAATTCTCCAAGCTGACCCTGCGGAAAAGGATAAATTTTACACCGACCTGTGCCGCCTCACCCAAAAGGTTCCTGCAGATGATAAGATCATAATTCTTGGTGATTTCAACGCCCAGATTAGCAAAGAACTCTGAAGCCTGGAAAGGAGTACTCGGCAAGCATGGTGTTGGAAACTGCAATGACAATGGCCGCCTCTTGCTAGAGTTTTGTGCAGAGCAGCAGCTCACCATCACCAACACTATCTTTCAGCAGAAAGACAACCTGGATGCATCCTCGATCCAACCACTGGCACCTCATTGACTACATCTTAGCGCGCCAGGGAAATGTTCATGATGTCCATCATACTCGAGTGATGCCTAGTGCAGAATGTCAAACAGACCACCGCCTTGTGCAATGTAAACTTAACCTCTACTTTAAGCCTAAACCTAAAAGGGGCGGCATCCCAAGGAGGAGCCTTCAAGTTAACAATCTTCAAATAGCTACAGTGAGAGACAACTTCCAGACAAATCTTCAAACTGGACTTGAAGACCATCCAGTAGATCCCTCTCCTGAAGCACTTTGGCAATATATTAAAAATAGCATCCTCCAGTCTTCTGAAGAACCCTTAGGGTTCTCCTTCAAGAAAAACAAAGATTGGTTTGATGAAAACAACCAAGAGATCCAGGAATTGTTGACAAAGAAGAGAACTGCTCACCAAGCAC
>NW_010172315.1:0-311 GCF_000695765.1 Mesitornis unicolor | reverse complement strand
TGGCATGCAGCAAGCTCCAACAGAAACTTCGAGACATCCAGAACAAGCGGTGGATCAACCTACCAGAGAAGACTCAACTATGCGCAGATTTGGGTGATTACAGAGGATTCTATGAGGCTCTGAAAGCAGTGTACGGACCCACCCACCATGCTCCAAACCAACTACTAAGCGCAGATGGCCAAATGCTTCTCACAGATAAAACCTCTATCCTGAATTGATGGTCTGAACGTTTCCAGACTCTTTTTAGTGCCAACCGTGTAGTCCAAGGTTCAGCAACTCGGCACATTACACAACAACTGGTGAAAAATGAA
>NW_010172314.1:0-3992 GCF_000695765.1 Mesitornis unicolor | reverse complement strand
ACAAAGGCAATCTTTAAAAGACTAAACTATGCTATTATTAAGTATAACAGGGCCTTGGACCAGCCTAAAAGTAGGAGTTCAAAACTAACCAAAGCACTGTGTGCCTGGGTTATCTCGACCAGAACACTGGTTTAAGGGTACGTGTATGCGTGGTGTGTGGCAGGATATCTTGGTCTTGGAACACCCGGCCATAAAGTATAGGAAATGATGGATGGGAAAGTGCTGTAGTATGTGAACATCCTGATTGGCTGCATAGTCAGGTCCTTATCTGTAGCTATAAAAGTAGAGGTAGAAAATCAAGACTTCACTTGGTGTTCATCTGCTGAGTCAGTTTCTTGTTTTCAGCTCACTGCAGTGCTGCACTGGTGGCATTGTCTTTTCCAAATGAGAAATTTGAATGACGTCTTGATCTTAAGGCTGACATGGAATGGACAATTTTCCTTCTCAGCTTGCTGCACATTTTGAAAGACTTTTGCAACAACGTTCACTTTCCAATCTCTCATTCTGGTCTTGAAGGTTGCGTGGCAGCTGTGGGTGTTAAACACGCCTGAGCAGCTGTTTTCAGCACAATCTCTCTTATAAGTGACTGGAGCATCTGTTACGGTCACTGCCCTTCACCAGCAGCCTGACTCTGAGTGCCCAGTTCATAGTTCTTGACCACTTCTATTATTCTTTTGCTTGAGATGGAAACTGAAAAATTCTATTGGCAGATCAGAATCAAAGTCATCACCTTTAAAGCAAAAAGAGATTTTGAGTCTCAAATTCAATGCCTGAATGAAGTTCAGTTTTGGGAAGTTTTCTTTGCATTTCCTGAAAAATATGCCAAGTATTGTGCATGTTTTGCAGTGGACATTCTGTCCATGACAGGTTTGTTATCACATATTCTGAATTTTCTGCATTTTTGCTGCTACCCATGTAAAATGATAAACTTATTTTGCATAATGTGTCCACAAATAAAAGCAAAAACTAAGTGTTTTATAAATCATCTGACATTCCAACAGTATGCTGTTTTCTGACTTCAGATGACTCATTGTCATATTCATTTGTTAGCTTGTTCATCTATTAAATGTAACATGCTCTATAACAAGTGACCCGTCTCATTTTCATTTCTAATTTTGCCTTTTTGGAGACTCCTCGTCCGATTTTTTTCTGGTCTGAGCGCCAAAGGTTAATATCTTATAATTAGACATCTAAACAGAAGTGGGCCACAGTGACTGCTAAATCAGCAAAGCAATTATAATTGTGCAACTTTAAGCATTTCTTCTACTAACTTCCGACAAATAAAAACTTTTCTCAAAGGTTTCCACACAGTTCAATTCTGACGTAATGTGAACTTTAAAAGTTAGTCCCAAACTCAAATAATTCTGAAGTTATGAGTAACAAGGCAATTACCATAGAACTCTATAGAAATGTAAATTTTTAGATATTTCGCTCAAATTAGAACTTTTTCTGATTTCAGGCACACAATATAAGCACGAAGCACGTTCTCATATCTGACATTCTGGCTGTTTAGTACATCTTGATTAGCACATATTAATGGAATGTGATCACTGATGCTATTACGAAACATGCCATTTAGTGTATGTTTATTAAATAGTGTTTAAGATTGTTGATGCCTGGCAAGCTCTGTAACTGCTTTAATATTTTATAGTAATAGTATTGCACTGATTTCTTTTAGGTATTTTTCTCCCCTTTGTCGAGCTTGTGGATCTACTACAGGTTTCTTGCTATTTGTGCCCAATGCCTATCAAGATCTCTATGCCTTTCCTCTCATTCTACACATTTGTTTTTCAGCTCTTCCCCCTCTCTTCCAAGAAGGCCAGCGTAAATAAACTATTTCTGAGGCCATAAAGGCTGTGTAAAATGTCTGAATGACAAAGTAATGAACACTCTTTGTGACTGGAGTCAGCACAAGTATTTATTGCTAAGCAACAAAGACTGATGTCAACGAGTTTTGCCAAATGCAGATGGTGAGTAGGTTTGTTGAAAAAATGAAATCAGTCTAACATAACTCTTTACAGTGGATTCTAATATAATAGAAATAAAATGCACTCAACTGGTCGGAGTGAAGGGCTCCACAGAGAGGAATGAGGTTAATTTAATAATAGTTTCTGCTGCCTTGGCCTGTATATTAGGGAGTTGCTCATATGTGAGAGTGTTCCTAATCTATCTAAGCAAGACTTAAGCAAGGGAAAACAACTGCAAAGCTTCCCTAAAGTGTCTTCCTTCTTGAAAACTGCTGTTCAGAAAGTTATTGAGAACAAAGGAAGGACACAGCGCATCACATCTTGTTGGTGGGGAGGGGGTGTTTGGAATACACAAGCACAACCTTAGTGGTCACATTGGTCTCCCACAGCATAGACGATTTCTCACCTGTTCAAATGCCTGGGTGTTCTCTCTCTGAACAACTCACTAGGTGTGACTATGGGCTGGGATTGATGATTGTGTCACTGCACAGCTGAACGTGTCCCCTCCGGGGAACATCCACCAAACTCCTTTTATCCCTGTTTGAGACCACAGTGGAGAACACGCTTATTTATCTCCTTTGAGCATGTAGATGAAAAGACGGTAATCTTTATGCATATCCTTTAGGCAGAGCTCACTGTCAAAATCAGATGCAAATTTGTATTATTCCCATAGAGAGAACACAAAAGCAGACCTCAGTCTCAAGCTGTGAGAAGTCCTGCCTCCCTGCAGGGGCAGTGAGCTTGGTTTGAAGAACATGAAACCAAATGACTGTTGGTTAGCACTTAAAGACTACGCTGGATGCAATCTGTTCTGCCTCAGTCAACTAAGCTGCTAAAATAATTTTCTATAACCCACCTTGGGTGCAAGCTGACTCCCAGATGTCCCTCATCTTCTGTGTACAGAGACCCACTGCTCAGCCCAGAATTCCCACTCCTTGGCTCTAAACTAGATGGTATGGAAAGACAGGCGCATTCCACATTCTCAGCCTCCACAACAATTCAGCCACCCTTGCTGGGCTGTACCAATAGCTACACTGGTGCAGAAGCCTGATAGTAACCCTGTAGTAGGATAATTACACAAAATACTATGATGATGTCAATAAACACACACACACAAAACCATCCCTACATCTTGTTAGAGAAAGTGCCTTAATTTGCTTCAAAGTAAAGATGTTGCACCTCAGGCAACTCATTAAATAAGTCTCTTGTGCTTAAATAAAAAATGTAACGTGTATGGAAATTACTGTTTTAACTTGAGTGAAAGAAAGATCAGCCAGAGATCATGTTCAGCTGGGAAAAATTACTTTACTTGAAGATGTTTTTATTCCTCCTAGTTGCATTACGCAACCAGCCATATCGTATTATACAGCCACAGCAGAAAGACATGAGTGGCTGCTTAAAATTAGGTGAATTCGCCTAATAACAACATAGAATCACAGAATCACAGAATATTAGGAGCTGGAAGGGACCTCAAAAGATCATCCAGTCCAACCCCACTGCCAGAGCAGGATCACCTAGACTAGGTTGCACAGGAACACGTCCAGGCCGGTTTTGAATGTCTCAAGAGAAGGAGACGCCACAACCTCTCTAGGATCCCATCAGGCCCCATAGACTTGTGTATGTCTAAGTGGTGTAGCAGGTCGCTAACCACCTCTTCATGGATTATGGGGGCTTCACGGTGCTTGCCATCCCTGTCTTCCCACCCAGGGGACTGGGTACCCAGAGTACTGCTGGTTTTCCTACTAAAGACTGAGGCAAAGAAGGCATTTAGTACCTGAGCCTTTTCCTCATCCCCGGTCACTATGCTTCCCTCCACACCTACTAGAGGGGGGAGACTCTTCTTAGTTCTCTTTTTATTGCCAATGTATTTATAGAAACCCTTTTTATTGTCTTTAACAGCACTAGCTAGATTGAGTTCCAGCTGCGCTTTGGCCCTTCTGATTTTCTCCCTGCACAGCCTCACAGTAGCCCTGTACTCCTCCTGACATGCCTGTCCCTTCTTCCAAAGATCATAAGCTCTCTTCT
>NW_010172313.1:0-20284 GCF_000695765.1 Mesitornis unicolor | reverse complement strand
GGAGCCAAGCTCTTCTCAGTGATAGCCAATGGCAAGAGAAGGGGCAATGGGTGCAAGCTGGAGCATAGGAGGTTCCATGCGAACATGAGGAAAAACTTTTTTACTGTGAGGGTGACAGAGCACTGGACCAGGCTGCCCAGAGAGGTTGTGGAGTCTCCTTCTCTGGAGACATTCAAAACCCACCTGGACGTGTTTCTGTGTGACCTAGTCTAGGTGATCCTGCTCTGGCAGGGGGGTTGGACTGGATGATATTTTGAGGTCCCTTCCAACTCCTAATATTCTGTGATTCTGTGATACACAAGAGAATTTAATATTCCAGGCTGATGACATTCTTTTCTGGTTCTTGATGGGTTGCTCAGGTAAATGATAAAGATCTAATGAATTAGAGTAAAGACTAATAGCGAACAGATGTACAGACGCTATCCACTCTGTTAATTAATGCTGCTGTACATTATGTGGAACTAATGCAAATTACTGTATGCAGAATGTTTACAGATTAGAATTGTGCTTAGTGACTCAGTGAGCACCTCAGTGGAAGTATTCTAATATATCAGGAAAAGTGCTGTGGAGGAACTAGTAGGGTACAATCACTGTGGCATTTAGTCATGACCTTCAGGTTCTAATTATCTCTCCCTTCTTATGAAATTTCTGTTCAGTTTGAGTCAGTTAAGGCTGCATTTTATCATCACTTTTAAGAAGGTAAGATAATATTGAATTTTCCTATGGTTAAAAAAGTATTAACTCAGAAAATTACTATTGCTGATGAAATGGCCTTCTGTCTCAAAAGGCCTATGTGATTAACTGTATCCTAAAAAACACATATAAACAGTGTGTGTTCAAACAAATATGTTTGAACAAATGAATTGTTGCGTTTGGCCAGTGTTTAACAATTATCTATATCCAGTTAAAACACTTTAGATTATTCTTAATATGAAGAGAAATATTAGTAGCTAAAAGAGAAGCAGTGAACAAAACAAGCGCACTTCACCCGAAGCACAAAAGTTAGGTAAGACATGACAAGACAGTGAGAACTGATAGAATCAATGGCATTTATCACTTCAAATGTGGTGTAAACTTCTGTTTATACCACACACATGGTCTCACTAGAACAGTTGTCAAGATTTTTAGATACTGTGTGTATGCAGTAGCATTTATAATGCCTTTGGTAAATAAGATTTTCACATCTAATAACCAAAGCCAGCAAGCTAAGCAGAGTTATTATTTTTTTCCTGATTAAAAATATATACGTTTTGAAAGACTCTTTGCTTACCTGCTATTTAAGGGAGTTAAAGCCTGGTTTTATGTGCTTTTGATTGTAGAATAAATTTATTTCCTTCTCAACATAAACAGAGATATATCTGCCCAGTAGTATTCATAAGCAACCTCTAAGCAGAAAAAAAAATAAAAATGCTTTCCTACTTTGCAACGAGGTCTTTATTCCATTTTGGATATCAATTATCGAATTAAGTTTGATCATTAAAATTACCACCCAGTCAATTTTATTAAATGCTGCATTTTAATAATTACGTCCTTTGGTCTTGAAAAAGCTAGTTTATTGGAGGCTTCGAGTCTGAATTCAGGCTTTCACAGCAACATTGGAGTATTATGAGCTGAAAAAAAAAGCAAACAAAACCTCTAGTAGTAATCTGCTATAATGTCATACCTGCTGCAGTGTTTATAGCTCTACTTGATCTCTGGTAGGCAGTGTGTTAAATTTTATTTATCATAGTCACGAACTCCTGTAGCCTTTGCCAGGGTTGTAGAAGGGAACAACCACTTCAGGTTTGGGCTGCCTGCAATCAAATCATTAGCTTAACTGAATAGCAGAAGTTCTGAGATGAGATTATTTATGAACCAAATTGACAGCCTGCACGAGTTTACCATAGGAAAGTTAAAGAGCTAGTCTAATGGGGAAAAAGCTACCCTTAAAATGGAACTATTAGCACACTGAAATCACTTAGTTTGAATATTTTTGATCTTCCTGAATTTATGGTTACCTTGCTGGGAGAAACACAACCACCATCTGCTGAAGAAATGTTATTTTATTTTTTAAAAAATTCTATTGTATCAGCATACAAGGCTTCCTTGTAGTACAGTGCTTAACATCTCTATGTTGTTTTTTTAAACATGATAAACTGCCTTTCACACCTGACTTAACTATTGTCTTGATGCAAATTCTATTTCCTCCTCAAATGTCTGTCAGCATGTTTAATATAAGAGATTTCAAAATTTCTGCAATTAGAGTCAGTTCAGAATCCTAAACAGGTTTTAGCTTTGCTCTACCAAAGCCTTCTGTGCTCTGGTCCATAAAATGAAAATAGTGACACATTAATTCCTGTCAGGGCAGCTCTGAAAATAAGCAAACAAGTACTCCATGACCATTCAAAATAAAATTATTTCTGCAAGACTGGGTAAGTCTTCAATTTATCTGTCATATTTATAAGCATTTCTAATAGCTAACTACTCTTTAAGCACTTTGAAAGTCTTGGACGAAAACATTATTATTAATTGGGCTTGTCTGCTGGTTTGCTGCTGTTGTTCTCACACAGATATTTTCACTGACTCAGTTATGGTATAAATCCTTGCTTACTTCACACCTGTTGTCATCTGATTTCCTTGATTGTAAGGGTCATCATCAGCATAAACGAAACCACAAGTATTAAGATTTAAAGCTGAGTAAGTAGAATCAGTTGATAGTTAAAGAGCTTAAAATAGCCCATGGTAGCTTCTGGTAGCTATGTAACTAGCATACACAGAATTTCCACTGGTCTGCTTCTCAGCTGAACCCAAGCTGAACTTCTTTTTTGACACAATCATTTGATCATAAAATAAGCAGCTAAAATGAAAGTAATTTTTCAAAAGAGGACATAGCTGTGTGAGAAATCAGCATTTTAGCTTTGTTTAACTATTTTAAAATATTTCAGTCAGACTGCTTCTCAAAACTGCTACATTTAACAAACAATAAAAATAACTTTTCCATTTGACATTTCTCTTAATGTCCATTTACTGACAAGGTTAGTGTTTAACTATATTAGGAAAGAAATTGCTTTCCTGTCAGTTCCTCCATAGCCTTTCCCTTTGTCCCTGAGAAGGTGTGGAGCTGCAGGGCTTTCTTTATTCAAACCCATGGCTTTCACATATTTGACCAATTGTTTATGGATTGCAGAACTCATGCAGAACTTTTATGTAGTTATAGAGCCATTCACACATTTTTCTGAGCAGTGACTGCACATGGGGAAATAGGAGCTTTCCTCTTTTATGGACAAGTTAGTGTTCAGTTCTCTATGGGGTTGAGGTCTTCTGTGAGGCTTCATACTTATTTTCTCTAGCATTCCTCCAGTTTGTTCATTAATGGTAGTGGGAAAAGATATAGATGTTGGCAGGACAGAAAAAAACAATATAAATGGCAGCAATTTAATTTCCGGCAATCACAGAAGAAGAAACTGGTAATGTTCCCTGTGACTGCAGCTATAGGTTCTCATGAGCACTCCCTGTCCGCAGCTTGAATGGAAGTGAGGGACTCCCTTTCCTGTCTCTCAGGTGGATATAAAGAAGACACTTCCTAGGAGCCTTCTGGCTTATATGAGCAAAATTGGAAGGGATGAAGATGAATTTGCATGCATATATTCCCCTAACTCATTCATTTTGAAAAAATTTTAACTGCTGCTCCTTGCCTAAACAACTTGCTGCAATGAGAGTGAATTACCTATTTAGTCAAAATTATTTGGCCAAGATTTTCACAGATTTTTAAAGAGAGCTGACACACATTAGTACTTCCTACAGTTTGCTAGTTTGGCTGCTGCTGTAGGGGAACTGAACAGCCAGGACTAGTACAGGTGTCGACAAGACAGTTTTTCCATCTCATACTGCAGAGGATTTTGAGCACACCTTCTCTGTCACCTCTTGGGCTGCTCTTTGGTGATATGTTCCATTTCCTATGAAGCTGGTTGTAAGGAACAATCAATAAAACATGTTCAAGGCTGATTGATAGGGTGAGTAGATGGAAATTAGAATAGATTTATAAGCGGTGAGGGGTTGAGTAGAAGAGAGAGTGAAAGTTGTGGAACCAGAACTCTGAGTCTGATACAGTGAAAAATGGTAAGACAGAAAGGTGTACAAAGAGGGTCTGATCATTTGCATCAGAGCTCTGGGCTAGGAAGATGATAGCAGCTGTGTTTTGAGTTGGTTAAAAAAGAAACAATTTCTTTCAAGGAGGCTAGAACTGAATTGATTGTTGTCAAGATGGAAGATTATATTGAGGTTGATATATTGCAATTCTGTAAGTCAATAAGATGAAAACCACAGGATGTTAATGAGTTTGAGGATAATGAGATTGGGTTTGCTTTCTTCCTTTTAAAATTTTATTTTATACAATGTATCCACACTCTTCTTCACTGGCTGTGTGTATCTTCCACAGGTTTTTCATTCTAATTATTTCTTGTAGTTGCTTTTAACATATAGTGGAAGTATCAGTCACGATGTAGTAAATCTCTCTTCTTTTCTGTTTAGAAACAATACACATTATTTATTTTCCAAACTCTATAAAAGTTTATGAGAATGAGGACCAACTACTGATTGCTGCTTTTCCTGCTCCATTAATCCGCAAAAGCTCAATTTCTAACAAAATCTAAATCCATTCCAAAACCAATGTAATCTCTATTATTAATTAGTTTTTATAATGCTCTTAAATAAGATGTGATACATGCTCTTTCTTTAAGTATATGCATGATTTCTATAGAGAAAGAGTGCAAAATTATTAAGGGAATTTGTTGAGGGGTTTGTGAGTCCTTTTGATTAAGGATCCCCAAGTTAAGTTCATCTTTATCTGTAGGTGAACATGTACTTTCACAAAATAATATGACTGGTTTATTTTTTACTGTTCAAACCACTTATATTTTATATTGCTCTACTTTTCTGTCAAATACTGTTTGTTTTATGTTTTGGCTCATCATTCACACATTTAACTTATGAATGTGCACTCTGAGCTCTATTTTTAAATAAGATTCATTTTCCTTCTGACTATACTGCAGAGATATATGAACTTCTAGGCTAATACTAACTTGTGCACTGAAATTGCTCTTTATTCAGTAAATATACTGTACAGACTTATTCTTTCAGATATTTTGAGTAAAAGGTGGCTCAAACAATTTTCTGGTCTTTCATGTGTAGAATTCCAATGTGAAGTTCATGATGAACTGTAGATATCTTGTGTGGAAATTCTCAAAGGAGAACTTTTACATTAATATTTTTATTATAATTATTATCTGTGTGACAATACCGCGTACACATATAATTACTAACTATCCTTTTCTCTCTTGGAAATATGATACGAGTTTGAGAGATGTCAGCATCAAAGGTTGCATGTAAAGCTACACATATTAATAAACTCCAAGTGCAGAATTTTATTCATTACTACTTTTTTTTTGGTCAAAGGTAAATTAAAATGGAAAGTGAAGTAATGTTACAATAACTTCTTTCTGGCCTTATACCCACACTTTCCTTTAAGGCAAACTCACTACCTCTGAATTTTCATAAAGTACACAGGATCCAGGCTGCTTCTTCCTTAAATTAATAAGATTCACTGTGGCCAAAACAACACTGATCCTTTTTTTCTCTTTTTTTTTTTCCCCTCTCAAAAGGGAAGTAAAGCCAGTTGGTTAGTATAAGACAAGTTAGACTTACAAATGCTAATCATATGATGTGTTCTTTCCTTCTCCATATGCAATTTCCACCACAGGGAATAAATGACTGACACACCACTCCCTGCCATCATAACAATGTGTCACCCAAGACCATTATTTTTCAAACATAAGTGGCATCCCTCCAACTGGCCATAAGGTTGCAGACACATTTTTTAATCATTACTTTACCCATTTCAGGAAGCTGGAGTCATACCATTTAATGTGTGCTCATGATAAATTTCACTTTCTTTTATAATAAAATGGAAGCTAATGAAGCACAGCACAATTGTGGTGAATTAGATAGCAGTAGAACTAGGCAGGAAAATACCCACCCATTGACATTACTAAACATATCTTAAATACATTGACTTTGAAACCAACTCATATTCAATTATTAAAAAGAGGCCTGGGGAGCATACTGTTGGCTTTGTAAGGAAAAAGTTTATTACAGTTCATTAGTTATTAATTAATTGACAGTCTCGTTGCTTAATGTCTTTACATTTAAGAAATACTTCTGCAGGCAGTGTCTTACTTCTACCCATTTTATTTTTCATCAACATGTAAAATATGACATTTTATTCCTTCTGTCCATACATATGAGGGGCGTTAAATGGTGTTAGTCCTGTTTTAAGCAAACCAAAGGTTTCCTGAATAGAAACTTGTGGGAAAGGGCAAGGACAGACAGATACCACAAGGAAAACAAGAAGCTGTGATAAAATTTCCCAGAATAGAATGAGTTTGACAAGAATGATTAAGAGACAAATCTGTTTATTTGTCCATAAATTATAGCTTTACTGTAATTTTTAGCAATTAACAGCAATTAGAAATCTAATTTTTTGCTGCCGTTGTGTACCCTATCCTTCTGATTCACAAGCAACACACTATTGTTCTTATAGTATCTTAAAACAAGGAAGATTGAGAAGCATATATATTTATGCATGTAATGCTTTGATTACATACATTAATTTCATAATTATGAAATAAATGTCCTCAGGGCAATGAGACACAGCAGCAACTATGACTGTTGTATCCACACTGCAGATATAATTCTTATTTTTTGTTACTAATAGATTTTTGTGAGATCCACTAATATGGACTGCTATGAACAGAAGTAGAATTGTCCTGCATCAAGGCCTGCCCTATATTTGTTAATTCTCTTTCACTGAGGTCAGTCCTGGTCCCAGTATCTAGGTGACTGGGAGGGATGGAGGACGGCAAGGACCACATTCAAGCTGGGGCTACCAGTGACTCAATACATATTAGAAAACAGTATTTTGCTTAAATAAAAGGAAATAATTGTTATGTTGATAATTATAGATGCTGTCACAAAATTTGTGATGTGCTGAGTCATTACCACCTTTCATCAGATAACTATAATTTGCCCTATGTATGCAAAAATAAAAATATTCCAGATCAATAGCTTCTCTCAAAAAGGTTTTCCTCATTACATTTTACTCTTGGTTACCTTACCAGACTTGTATATGGAGTGGTCAAAGGAAATCTAGAGAATCTGAGAGGATAGATGGAGCAATAATAAGTCTTCAGGGTTGCTAACTTCACATAGTAACTTCTTAACCAAAGTCACAGGGTATATTCCAGCAGCTGGAACAGATAATCTGACAATAGTCACAGAGTGACTATAGCATTTTGCCACTACTGAAAAAGGCAGTCACTTCCTTACCTTCCCTCCTGGCCAAGGAGGCCTGCTGCTTCATTCAGCACACCCCTTAGAGAGCTGATTCAATTCAGTATTTTGGCAGAAAAATGAATCTAGCAACAAAAAAAGAATGGTTAGTATTTCTGCTGGGTTTGTGCACTTAATCAGCCTACAGTTATCTGAGATGCATAGAGAAGGGGACAGGAAGAAACTTTGCTAGGACCCATGGGAGAAAAACAGCACATGTTCAGCCAAATCTAGGTCCCCAAAATATAAAATACAAGAAAATATTGGATTTTTATACCATTGTACGTATAAAAAATAAAACCAATTTAAATCCTGTCTAACATGAAATTAAAATGCACCCAGAATAGGATGGATTTAACACGGAAAGGAGGAGGAATCAGAGTGTCAAAAGGTTAGCAATTAGGCTAAGGAGGGTTATTTCCATAGAGTTCCTTTCTACTTATTTGCGAGAAAAATGCTTCTCTAGAAGTCAGTTCCAAACAAGAAACTAATTGGGGATTTTGATTCACCTCAAGAGGAAAGTAATCTCTTTGTGTACTATAAAGGTTGAGGAGAGTAAGAGACTAACCTTAGGCTAATGTTAGCCTTTGTGATTGCCTTCCACAAAGGCAATCAGATTCTAATGAGTGAAAATGCTAAGAATAAACCTAATTCAGTGCAATATTCAGCTTTGGTAGTTTTAAGGAGTTTCTAGATTTCAGAAAATTATTCAGAAACCTAAGAATAATGTAGGAAAAACTTGTATGTGGTAGAAGAAACTTCTATTTGTTGGCATTGATTTTCCCTCCCTCTCAACAGGCACATATTTCCCTTGAGGACAATTTGGGAATGTTTATTATGAGGCAAAAAGTTATCAGCAACTGGAAGACAGAAGGGATAATTTCAGCTAGCAGGCACTAAAATGTCTGAAATCATATCTATTTTTTCTAGGACTGGATTTGACCTAAAATGTCTTAAATTCTAGGATGACTTTTTTTCATTTTAAGTTCTAATTTCCTAAAGTTTTACTTTTCTTCTCACATGAGGTTATGTCACTAACTCCTGTATCTTTTTTTACTGTACTGACATTCTGCTTATATTATTATATAGCAGGCCTTTGTGCTGGGATACTATGTCTTCTGATATCCATTATGTTTGTATAACAGTTCAACATGATTGCTCATTCAGTTTTGTAAAAAATAAAGTAATGTGTACAAACTATTACCTCAAATTAAAAGAAATATTCAAAATTGACATATCAGCTCTCCACATTTTGAAAATGTGAGAGATTTCATGACAGAATTCAGTACTGGATGAGTTTGAAACACTTTTTTTTTCAATGAGTATGCAGATATATCTAGCTCCAGATAACTATCACACTCTATTATCTGTAACCCTTCTTCATCTCAGAGTTCCTAGCATCAGTATCGGTTAGATTAATAAATCTGATTTTATTATGTTGGGTTTTTTTAATTTAGAAATCTCTACTGTGCAAATGTATTGTTTAACTACAATGGAACAAACAACTTAAACACATGCTTAAAATAAGTAAATTAATACTTAATTCTAAAGCTAGTACTCTAGAATAAAACATTAAAAAATACATTTTCCACAGAAGTTTCAGGATGGGTTTATATGTTGGCATATTACAAACAAATATTTTTAGGGGAGTTTGACATACAGGAGAAGGTTATTTCTGACAACACAGAAATAAGTTAAAACAAAGCAAAATGTTAAATGTATCTTTGAAGGTAAGGCTAAAGTCTTTTTCGTCTTCCATTATGATTTCTAAAGAAAAAAATTGCAGTAATTTGTTCTGTCATGGTTCAGGACACTGTAGCTTATACTATGTCAACCTAATCATGAGGAAGAGATAGTATCTTTTTCGCTTTCTCCAAAGAAGGAAAACTTTCAGTCCCCTGGCATTTATCCACTTTACAGGCTTTATAGCACATCTACTCTGGTTCATGCCATGCTCTACATTAAAATTTTAATAATGATTTTTTAATACCTGCATTGCTTTATTATCACTGCATGACCAACATCTAAAGTAACTCCTTGAGTCTGCAAACATGTATACACGTATGTGTAATTATACCCTTGTGAGTAGTTCCCTGCCTTTCAGTTGTATTCATTGTCTAAATGAAGTTTTGTGTACTTACATACATAATTTTTTGCAAATCAGAGCTTAGAAATGTGCTTAGCATTAGGCTTGAACAAAAGATGAACTTTTTTTGCCTAAAGAATAACTTCTGAAGAAAGCTATTTCATAGTCATTGGAACTTTTCTAACACTTTCTAGTTTGGCATTTTTGATTAAAAAAAACTAATCAAGGATTGTTTCAGTAACAGGAAACTTCCATGCTTACATTTGCGTAAAAAATTATGATCTGAACAATCATATTTTTTAAAATTGCATTCAGTTTTTATTTAAAAACATAAAAAGTGTATAATTTATTTTTTAAAATCCATCTACTTCTGGATTATCATGAACTTTTTCAGCCACAACTAACATTCCAGTCAAAATATTTTTCATAACGTCTGAATATTTGATTCTTTCTTACCAAGACCAAATCTTCTTATGTAAACCAACATTGTTCCATTGATGCTAAACTGGCATCATTCCACTGTACCAGATAAAGATCCAAAAATGCTATATATCCCTGGCAAAAATATCATTCTCCACATGGTATGATTTAAAAAAAAAAAAATTACTTCAATAGGTTGTTAATTTTTTAGAAATTTAAAGAAGTCACAAAATAGGAATATAATAGGATAGTAGCAACTTTCTGAACTTTAATTATAGAACAAGAATCCACTTGCAATAATTTTTACAGAGTACTTCCAAATTGTTACTTGTATACCAGAATTATAAGTGCTATGTTTAGTTAGTATCTTCAGTTTTCCTTACATTTCCTTTCTGTACAGAGTATCTTCTATAAATACAAAACAACCTGTTTCCTTGACTCAGTATCAGGAAAGTAATGAATCATTTCATATAGTGATGTGCTGATGGTGGTATGAACATTTAAAATGTAGATACACAGTCTAACTCTAAATAGAATATCTATGCCTGGAATTCCAAAAGTGGCTAGAGAACTTTGAGCTTTTACAAACGCGTAAGTGAAAATATCTAAGTTCTGAAGCTGAAAGTGAGGACGTGAAAGGATGGAGCGATAAATTCTTCCTACCCATTCCTGTACACTGTTTTTTCTTGTTTTAACATGTTTTGTGTTAAAAGCTTGTTGCACATTTTAAATCATACCCTATTTTCCCTTATCAGAAGAATATGAAAGTATAAATATCTATGAAAATTAATACAGACATCACTGTGTGTAAACATCATTATTAAAAAATTGCTGCTTTTCAAATTCATGTTCGCTTTTGTTTGAATGAAATTCTGTTATTTCATCTTGTCTGTCTTAGGTTTAAGCATTGTTTTGTAAAAAATTGACATGTCTAATTGCATAAATATTTTTCCAGAGATGACGGTCAGAACTCAGTAGAATCACTTATTTTGTAAAGTGTTGTGGTGTCAGAGTTGGGTCTCTCCTTACTACCGAAAGTATAACTCTGTTTAAAAGAATATCTTACAAGAAGCAAAATACTTTCTAAACAGACAGAAACAGCAACATGTCTGTTTGCTTATTTAGTATCAGTTTTATATCTTTAATATTGCTTCTCAATTGAAGAACCAATTTTGAGTTAAACTCTGCTAATGCAAAAATCTCTTTCTTGTTTCCCTATCTACCTCTGAGCATGAAGAGTAGGTAAGATCTAAGTAAATTTCTTCCATTTCTATTTACAGCCAAGAATGGGAAAGACTGCTGAGATTTGCATTTTCCTTGTTTGAATCAGGGATGAATCCAGAATTTGGGGTATACAGTGTTTTCCAATGTTTTTATTACGTTAACATGGATATACTAGGTAACACACGAATGTTTCAGAGCCCTCACATGAAAAGGGGAAAAACATGGGCTAAGAAGCCTTTAATGCTTATGTTTTTGCTAGCCAGGAGACCAGGGTCATAGCTTATCCCAAAGATTCTTGAATAATCAATTAGCCCAAATAGTATTGCCCAGGAGACGCAGTCACAGAAAGGATCGTGTAACTTTAGATGCACTATCTATCAAGCCATGTTTGCTGTGACCTAGTCAGATTACAACCCAGAGCAGTAAGGAATGCAACACTGTGGCATGAGAAGAATGTGTCACATTAACCATGTGTGATAGCCTAGCCCTTGCCTGTTGAACACAGCTGGCCTGATTACAAAATGCTCCTAAATAAGCGACAACATCTTTGTTTACTTTGCTATTATTCACACCATTCATTGCATTTCATCCCATTCACCATTTGAGACCACTGTGAATGGAAGTATTTATTTATATATGACAGAAACTAAGCGTTCAAAAATTAACAAGTATGATTCTGAATGAAGACTAGTATTAGAAACCTGTACATTTAATTTTCAGTCTAGCAATGTATTTCTGAGGTTTGGATAGCAGATGTTCCAGCAGCGACTTAAGAAACAGTTTCTTCTGGTAATGAATTTAGCCACATGTTTATAATAATTTGAAGTAAACATTGCGTAATGAACATAAACATTGGATTATAGTTAAGCACATAATCAAGTATATATCCTAGATAGATAGATACACAGATTTAAAGATGTTAACTGATTTCCTGAAGTAGGGGTCTACAGTCCAAAAACCAAGTATTTTGATTGCTTTCTGTTTTGACTCCTGGAACTTAATTTGAATTCAAAAATTTAAGTCCTTGTGAGTTTGTTATCTCTTATTTAGCTCAAAATCATTCTCTTATCATTAGTTTCTCTTCACTGGAAAAATATAAATGGTTCATCTTATTGATGCATTGTTTAACTGTTGTCTGCTGAAAATATTTACTATCAAACTTAATGCTTAGCTGGATTTTGTTGACTAAAGACTGCAAAAGTCTGTGGACAGGAAGACCAGCACTTGTACTGGTAGGCTGTGAACTTTAAGAAGTTCAAAATTTTGGTTTACTTTGGATATTTACCCAATACTGACAGTGAGTCAGTCTTTTATAGAATGAGAAATTGCCTGCCATTTTGCAAAGTGGAAAGGAGCTCAAATAAAGCTCAGATAGATTAGCAAACTGGGAATGGATAAAAAAAGTCAACAGAGGAGCCTTTGTGATGCTAAGCTGATAGTTCTGTGCTGACTAAAAGCTACATAATTTTCTCCATTTTTTCTGGATGAAGTGGCAGGCAGGAAGACACCAGGAATGGAAAGATAAACTACTTTCAAGTGTATCCCACTGGGAAACATGCAATTTATGTTGTCTCTGGTAATTAATGGCTTATCTTGCCTCCCTAGTTCTACATTTCTTCAGCCTTTTTGTGGGAAGAAGGCAGGAAAATTATTTTCCTAAACTACAAATGGATATGTGCCTTGTAAAATTCTTCCTGTAGACAGGATTCATTCTGGAAACTGAGTCAGTGTTGTCAGAAAGTAATGCATTAAGAATCTGCAATATCAGCCATCATAAAGGTAGTTCCTATCTGCCCACATCCTTAAGTTCATTTGCATAAACCTGGGCTTATTGGTTTCCTCCAAGAAATAAACTGAGAGTCAAGTTAGTAGTAGCAAAAGGCCACTGCAAGCAGCAAAAGAGATTTACCTACCAACATTATAATAATAATCTTAATTAGCTGAAATTTAAATCAGTTGTGTTTAAATGAAATCTGATTTTGTATCCTCTTAAATGTACATAATCTTCATGCTTCCTGAAAACTTCCAGAACACCTGCCACACAGCATTTCCTTCCAATTCTCTTTCTACTCTTTCTTTATACTGTATTTGGAGAGGAGGGACTGTTTGTCCTTGTTACTTCCATGTCTTTTTTCATGTGTGATTTCTGTTCTTGGGAAAATAAAATGCTATTTACCATGGAAAAGAGATAACTGTAGAAGTATGTAATCTTACCTTTCTACGATAATGTTGTATCTTCCTCATTTTACATCGCTTCTAGTACAGTTCCAGACCATTTGAATAGAGCTGCCAATCACAATTAATCAGAGAAAATTATGTGGTGCTTTTGTACAGTGAACAAATGGACTAGAATGACACCAGAAAACACATTTCATTTACACCATGACTTTTGACTTGCAGCTCTCATCTGTTGGAGTGAAAAGCCAGTTAGCGTGTCAACTCACCATACTACCTGTATTTCTTCTCTTATCTTTGTTTTCATACCAATTTAAGTCTAAAAGTTCCCTGATAATATTGTTGAAACATGCTCTCCCTTCATCCGGAAGCTGATTTAACTTTTTGTACAGGCCACTGATTTCATCACGTGGCTGACTGTGGCTGCAGAATAAGCTTAGATGATCTTTATCTTATGTCTTTTGGAAAACTTCAGGGTTAGTTGAGCAATCTTACTGCTGACTCAACTTTATATGTTTTATTAACCTCCAGAGCTTGTGTGCAAAGAGAAAAATATTTAAAGATTATTTTTTCTTGTACTGATTTTGGAGAAGAGCCTGTGGCTTATTTGGCTTCTTGTTTGAAGGGGTTTTTTTCTGCACCTTGTTTATTTTTATGTTATTGTCAACAGTGCTAGAAGCATTAAATATAGGTAAAGGTCTGGAATTAATATTACTAAAAACTTTAAAATCTACCTGTATCAAGATCTATAAGATCTAACTAATCAGATTCTAAATAGTAAAGCAAAAAATCTTCTAAATTACTAACACTGTGTACTGTAGCCATGCCCATTTTTCTTATATGTTAATTACTAGTTTGTCATTTGAAACCATATTTGAAACTGTATTTCTAAGGTAGTGTAAAACTTAAGTACATGCTAGTTGAGACTTAAAGGGGAACTCGCTACCATAGCTAGCAAGCCAAAAAGTAAATAACCACTGACATAAATATAAAATTATACTAACTATGCATCAGAAAGAGAGGAGAAAAGAAAGATTATTATGGGATCCTATTTATAAGCGATGCACTTGAATTCTAGTCAGTGTACTTATCAGAAAGAGTCTCAGATAGATTCAGGGTTTTACTGGAGCTCATTTTAGAAGTGAGGTGATAGACAATGTTCACTGATTCTCAGGGCCTTTTATACCTGGGTTTATGTTTTGGTTTTCATCTTTTCCATGTTTGTATTTGGTTAGTTGCTTGGGGCCAACAAAAGGTGTATATCTTATTTGTTCAAATCCATATTCTAATCAACTATGGGATTCAGAATATGGAAGTTATTAAAGAATACGTTAAAAAGATAGCAATCATCAGAAAAACATTTTCAAAATGTTGGAGAATATGCTGTAATGATGAAATCAGAAGTAGTAGAAGTTATTGAGATGTAACGGTACAAAATCCAAACGTTGCATTAGGCTTTACTTAATGCAGACTGTGATCTACAAATTTAGAGAAAGAAATGAGATTTCATTTCTAGCATACACGCTAAATTCAATTACATCTAACAAACATGCTGACAGTGTACATTCAATTTCCTCATTCAGACATATATTGTATTTAACCTGTTCACTTGTTGAAACAATGATGGGTACCAAACTTAAAAAACCCCCAACCATCCAATTTTTCAGAAATATTTAAAATACATGCTGCAGTTGATAAGATTTTGTGTTATAAAAATATAACTTTAACTAAAGCACTTATAAAAATATATTTCTCTGAAAAATAAGGCAAAGATTATTGGGTTTTTTTTAATAAATAATACATAACTAACAAATGCTGTTAAAATGATGCAAAAGGATGATCACAATGTATCACTGAAGTATAAATAATTATTTTACATTTAAATATCTATGTTTTGTATTTAGATCCAAATTTGTAAGCTCCACCAAGGTCAATTTACTAGTGATTTAGCATTACATATATTATGCTAATGTTACTGTTCTTTAAAATCATAGATGCTTTATCTTAGATTCTGTTTGTAGACCTATTTGCACCTTCCTTAATTACAATAGAAGACACGCATATATTCAAGAAGTGAATTTGACCTCAGATAGTGGGACTAGGGAACACTTTTTCCTTAGTCATTTAGTCATCTTCCTAAAAAAAAGCAGATTATTTTTTTTATTATTTATAGACATATCCCTAAAGACCATGATCTTGCCATTTCCTTGTTCACATGGGCTGTGGTGAATCAGGTTTGATGGCAACATTATAAATGAAACAGCTGCAGGGAACAATCTCCAACACTGAAAGCTCATAATATCAAATGGTGGGCCCTGTCTCACCTACTCATTGAGGTCATGATCTAGAAGTCTAAAAAGTTCATATTTTCCTTCACTCTATTACTCCTATTCTTCTCTCTGAAACCAAACTGATTACTATGTGCTAGCAGTTTTAAGAGTCAAGTAACATTTCTTTCCTGCTAGGTCAATAAACCTTGAGTGAATACTGGACTTTTAATGCCACTTTATAAATTATTCTTTAGGGTCTATATTGTGAAGCCACATATTCCAAGTACATTTTGCTAGATGCTTTTAAGATGGCAACATGATTTTATTGTCGTTGTTGTTTCAGAAAATAATTAATTAATTAATCTTCAAGAAAAAATACTTCCTATTTTG
This sequence comes from Mesitornis unicolor, assembly GCF_000695765.1. Lineage (NCBI taxonomy): Eukaryota > Metazoa > Chordata > Aves > Mesitornithiformes > Mesitornithidae > Mesitornis > Mesitornis unicolor. Next base: position 4,354 of record NW_010172313.1, on the reverse strand, counting down.
TAATTAAATAGAATTGGCCATATCTTCAGCTTATATAAATTCTTTTCACTCCAAATAAGTTCTCTTATGCTAGTTGTAGTTCAGCTTCCTGAAAAAGTAATCTAAAAGTTTGTCCTAATATTTGTAAAGATTTTGTTTGGTTCAAAAGATGGAAACAAAATGTGCATTGCTCAAGGTAACAGCTCTGAGGGACAGATAAGCATGTCAATTACAGACTCTGCTCTTCAACTTACAGTTCTGCACCCTTGATGATACAGTTCAAGGGCGATCTGTTGATTTGCCAACAGAAGTGCACTAAAATGCAACAGTTCAATACACAGCCATCTTTACTTAATTTCAAGCTTTTTAATTGAGTGTCAGTCAATTACACAGTTATAATCCATATCTCACTATAAATAAAGTACTATACACGTGAATTTTAAATTGCACATTTTCTTAACTTAAGCCATTTTCCTTTTTAGAAACCATTGCAACTAAGCAATCAATTGTGATTATGGTAGCAACCACAAAACATTTATTACTATATATGATTATTTAATTGTAAATTTTAAAACAAACAAACAACTCCTATCTTATTTTCTATTAAACCAACATTTCCCAACTTTAAATACTTTTTCAGGGTAAAGTATTTCTCACCTTTTCATATAAATAAGATTTTTTAGTGTCACCTGTCATAGGATTTGAGTATTTTTCAAGAACTAATCAGACTCATAATAGCTCAGCAATCTCATTTACTCTTAACCTCACCTTTTCCACCTTGATCCATGTCCTATTTTCTTCTTCTTAGCTGCTTTGTGTAGTGACCATAAGGATACTAATTTGAAGTGAGTTTCAGCTTTCTTCTGAAAGCTGAGAGAATTGTGGTCAATCTAATATACTCTGACAGGGAATCTGAAATCTTTTGTTCTGTTTATTGAATTAGCCTATATTCTGCTCCCATGAGTTTTGTTTTTCAGATTGATAGTTTCATGATTAATACAAAAGAGAGCAACTGAGGATGACAGTCTCCTCACAGAGAAACATACTCTGCAGTATGTGGGAAAAACATTTCTTAGAGGATTTTTTTTAGGATAGAGACCACATTGATCTTGCAATTTTAAAGGATACAGATAATCAGATTTTGTTGTACTTACACTGAAGTAACATAAATTTCAGTAATTCATTCAGGCAGTTTTCAATGAAAAAGCCAGGGCCTAATGATAATATAGCAGTACAGATTTATAGTTGGTCTCTGGTGGAAAAAAGGCCTTTATCAAAATTTTTAACTACTTTGAACTATTTTGAACTATTCAGTTATTCTATGTCATCCTATGTCTGAATGCCATGTGATCCGAATGGACTACTTTGATGGTCTAGTTAGCTTGAGAATCCCTCAGTATAAAATGATAGGTTGAAAGATTATAGCTTTAGCAAAATTCTCTTATTCTCACATTATTTTCTGTCTTGATGGAATCTGAATTTGTGCAAGTGCTCTATCCTGAAAGCTGATTCCTGTGAGACACAGGGAAAGGTGAAAGCTAAGAACATTAGAGATAAATGAACAGCATGATGGAACTACTGACATCTGAGATTATGGACTATCACAGTTATTCCCCAATGAAAATATTCCTGACAATTTAGGTGCTTGTAGTAAAGATGTTTGTCAAAATACTTTTTGTGGAAGTCCTCAGAACATCAGAATTAAAAGGGAAAAAATTATATATATATAGACTTTGAATGTGTTTCTTAGATTTTCCTTGTATTCATGGACTAATTAAGGAATGGGGGGGATGATGGTTTTCTTAGAAAATCAAATACTAAATTCTATTGATCTCTTTTGCTATTAAATAGTCACTATGAAGCATTACGAAATTGATGTCCATATTACATTTTTAATCTGCTTTATGGGATATTTGAGATTTGACTACAATATCCCAGTATTTGTTTGTGGCAGTCAATTTGAAGTATTTAAAAGTACATATATATTATATATGAAATACTTAAAAGTTTCAGCTGAATAAAACCTCAAATTTCCCATCAAATTCAAAGGTCTACGAACAAACTTTGTGCACAATTTAAAGTGGAAAATGCGTATTACATGCATCTGACCTTTTTCATTTAAAATGCAATTCTGCCTTATCTAAATTATATGTTTTGGATCTTTCTGTATTAAATAATTGTAGGTGGAGGGATGAATAGTTTCACACATAATATTTCTCCACAGTATATATTTATGGGTGCTCAGACAGGTTTTATTATCAACACTTACTGTACCAAGTGTGAATTCATATGTCATGAACCCAGAATTGTTTCAGAATATATGGCTAGTAAGATGTTGTGAATGCCCAGTAATACTTTTGGAGGAGTGGTGAAACATTACGATACTTAGATGTTCTGGAGGAGAAATACAGAGTTTAATATCAGGTTATGCATAGTTGGGGTTTTTTAAGATAAAATTCAATTACATTCTTAAGGCATTTTTTTATTATCATGTTTTTATCAACTATAGTTAAAATTTTGTCTTAAATTGTTAAACAAAAAACTTGGGCTGCTAAATAAAAGCACATTCACTTGCTGCAAGTACTCATTTAGGAAAAAAACAAACCTCAACATTAATTAAAAACATGCAAGTAAGAAATGGTTGTCTGACATAGGAAATTGTTAAAATGAAGTTCTGGTGCTCATGATGCTGAAGTCAAAAAATTATATTTTGCTTTGTTAAAGGAATGTGATTTCCTTCAAAATAAACTGCATGGCACTAATCCTTCTGGAAGTAAATGGGCAGATTTTAGAAATATACTCTCAGAGAGAAGAATTATTGTATTCTGCTTTACATTAATATAAAAACAATTTCAGTACATAAGGGAAAAGTTAATCCACACTCCTATTAACATTTCACCCCTGAAAATCAAATCATAGGATTTGATCTTACTCTTACTGAATTCAGTGCATTGAATTTAATAGAAAGACAATCTCATCACAGCGAAGTCCAGCACTGGCCCTGCTGCTCTAATTAGACTTTAACAATATTAGTTTCTATTTTGCCCTCATCTTTTTACTTCATCTCCCTTGACTGGAGTGCAATTTCACCAAAATGTAGTAGACTAATCATTAACTGGCAGCAGCATATAGACTGAAACTTTAAACAGACAATCACAGGAGTAGAATACCAGAAATTTATAGAAGCATAACCATTTCTTCTGCTGGGTGCATGATAATTGTTTTTCTGCTCATTTACATCCAAAAGTAATTAAACTCTACAACAAAACTATGTCCTGTAGTGTTGGTGCAAAGCCTGCTGTTTGGAGGTTATGCAGAGATTCCATGAAAACATCACGGTGGGAACTGTCATTCATTTGTGTTGTCACTTCCTAAAAATTTGCAGAAACATACCCTTGAAAGAATTAGGTCACGCAAAATGTGGCCTAAGGGCTTCGCCTTTCTGTTTTCCCCAGTGGAGTTCTGCAGCTGATGCGATAAAAACTGTTCTACATCAATAATTTTTTGAGTTTATGTTTCCTGAAAAATTTATTTGGCTTATGGAAATAAACTATCTTTGTCATTCAGTGGGAAAATTTCCTTGTCTTTCCTTCCAAATCTGGTTTCTCGATACAAGCACAGTGGTGTTACAGTGCACATAATAAATGTTGGCAATTGTAATGATCTTCTGAATCTTCTTCAGACAGTTAAAGTCATGCATTAAAAATACATGTCACGGTAATGTAACAAAGTGATTACAGCAAACTTTGCTTTCCCTGGATATTACAAGTTATATATATATATAAATACAACTTCAAAGCCCAGAAATTTTCTCTCATGACATTTCTTACCAAAGTCTCACAGTGTTTCATGGTCATGTGTGCCTTTTCCTGTTAGAGGCATAATGGATAGCAGTTGTTTTCTTACTTTTTGTACTGTGAAAAGAAGTTGTGAGATAACAACATAGCTAGAACTTTTTGTATTGAAAAAAGGCTAATTAATCACTGTAGTGAGCACATAAAAGCTAACTCCCTCTCTCATTTAGTCTTCTGAAACTCATTGATTTACATGGTGCGGCATGAATATAGCTGACAACAGTGTTAATTCCTTCATTTCTTTATACTTTGTACATGCTGGCCTTGCTTGCTTTAGTTAGTTTATTTAGTTAGGAAATGCTTTGATATAAATAAACACACTTTAATCCTGATTTTGCAATCACTTACACACTTGCATGACAGTTCCCTGAATCAGGTCTATATATGCTTATGATCCCAAAACCTGCATTTTTATGTAGCATGAGATTTATCTTATTGATAAATTTGGCATGAACTTTGTTGTATTTCATTTTCTGAAGCTTCTGAAGCAATCAGGCCCAGTCAGCATGGTTCAGGAAGGG
>NW_010172312.1:0-1117 GCF_000695765.1 Mesitornis unicolor | reverse complement strand
CCTCGTCCTCAGCTTGGACCCCAGTGATGGTGCCCGTGGAGCCAGATACAGACCAGGAGAATCGTGCAGGGATGTCTGAGGGTCTCTTGTTGCTACCATAGATCACAGTGACAGGGGCACTGCCAGGTGTCTTCTGTTGGTACCAGCCATACCAATTGCTACCCCCGGAGCAGGTGATCTGGACGGTTTGTCCTGGGTTCGCTGACACCGAGGTCAACTGAGTCAGCGCTGCCTGGACCAGGGAACCTGGAGATGGAGAGGAGAGAAGAGAGAAGACGGGGGTCAGACAGTGCCCCACCAGCACAACCCTTCCTCTGGGCAGCGCAATGTGTTCCGAATGCCACAGTCAGAGGAGAATAGAGTCAGATAAGATCACAGACATATTTTTGAAGTAGAGCATAGTCCAACGTAGGCCAGCACAGATGTAAGACAAGGCCATCAGTAGCAAGAGGCACTGGGGATGACAGAGAAATCCACGCTGTGAATTTTGTATGGACAGAGACAATGCTTCCCCACCATAGAGTCACCTCCAGTGCTCGAGGACTAAAAGGAGGATATTCACAGCCATGATTGAGCAGAGGGCACAGGAATGTGCCTCAGTCTCACAGCCACAACTGCTTTGCTGGGAGGGAGAAGGGGTGAAAACCTTCTTCTGACTTAATCGTCTGTGTCTCACTTCCTATTGTCACGAGACACCATAGCTGCTGCTGCTGTCCCAGCTACCACAGTAATAGACAGCCTCGTCCTCGGCTTGGACCCCAGTGATGGTTAACGTGGCTGTGGAGCCGGACTTGGATCCGGAGAATCGTGCAGGGATGTCTGAGGGTCTCTTGTTGCTACCATAGATCACAGTGACAGGGGCACTGCCAGGTGTCTTCTGTTGGTACCAGCCATACCAATTGCTACCCCCGGAGCAGGTGATCTGGACGGTTTGTCCTGGGTTCGCTGACACCGAGTGCTGCGTGGACCAGGGAACCTGGAGAAGGAGAGGAGAGGTGCTGTTTGTCAGCCAGTGCTCCACCAGCACAGCACTCCCTGGGCCTCAAGATGGGACTTGTGAAGTTAAGAGCCATGATACCACCAAGAAAACTGAGGAAACCAGAGACCCATGCTCAGA
>NW_010172311.1:0-30398 GCF_000695765.1 Mesitornis unicolor | reverse complement strand
CTATTGGCTCTGAAACCACATTGGCTTTCAGATAGAAGTTCTTCAAAATATACCACTCAAATATACCACTTTGGTAATCAGGTGAAGAGAGGATTGTTGAAGACATGAACACATGATATTCTAAGAAGAGCTGTGTGTCAGGTCTGAGTGGATGAAAATGGTGTCTTTATGAAATTTAGATAGAGAGTCTTTAGAGATTTTGGAGTGAATAGTTTCATATGGCTCTGAAGAAAGTTATAAGTAAATCAGAGAAAACAGTTGAGAGTATTATGGTAAGAATATGAGAAAAGAATGAGGTAATAGGTGGGAACTGAAAGTGAAAAATAGGACATATAAATAAAATCATACTATTTCTAAGAATACAAAGACTAATCCATAAATAAATCAAGAGATAAATTATCAGAACAGAGAAAAGAAGAAAAGGAGAGTACAGGTCATGAGAAAAATGGTGAAAAAGTGTGATACTGATCATGAGAGGAATCAGATGGTGGTATAGAAGGGAAGCACTGAAGCAGCTAAAGGATTCGAAGAAGGCAAACAATAAAGAAACTTTTGAATCCATGGCCAAAAAAAAAAAAGGAATAAAGGAAAATAAAAGAAGGGAGTTAGTTATAGAAGGGGGAAAAAAGGAGTAAAGCTAAAGGAAGGGTAATTTTGAGCAGTTCTTTAAAAACTGTCAATAAGCACCTCTTCTAGCTAGTTTAGTTGAGATTTTTATTCCTTATTAGATATTTCTCTCATTATTGTGATTATGGACACTTCATATATAGAGAACAATATATATTGCAATAAAAAAAAATCAAACTTATCAACAAGAACAGTTAGTCAAGCATCTTACATATCTTTTTTTATTGCATCTTGAGACTGCTTGGTTGGACTTAAATTCTCCCAGATTGCCAGATGAAAGAAATTCCAAAGACAGAATCAGTATTTCTATCTTGACATTGAATTTTTGACTTAGTTTTTAATAGCAAGGTCTTCACAAGAAGTGTTAACAGGCATGATAGGAAAACAGAGAGAATGCACAGATAACCAGGTGCACAATCATCAGTGCTTTAAAAATAATCACTATCAACAAATTACACTTAGACTCGAAGAGGCCTTGACTGAAGTGACTTAATCTCTAGAGATACGTTCACTTTGGCAGGTGCTTCAGGAAATTAGTTCGTATGGCTTATACTAACTGCACATTTTGTGTACATTTTGCCTGGTCATAAGAAAAAAGTACTGCAGTAAAGACAGAGAGGATTGCTGTGAAGTATTTATTAGGAAGATATTGCTGCAGTTTTCTGAGCTCTGATGGTGGGCTCATTGTGTGGGCTAAGCTGGAAAGTAGGAATGGTGGCAGTCCCAGTAGAACATGCAGGATGCGAATAATCTTATGAAGCCCACATACATGTTCTCAGTAGACACTGCAGAAATAACTTCCACCACATCTCATAATATTTCTTCAGAGTAGATGTGTTTCACCTACATACTGTAATCACCTAATTTTTACCTACTCACACTTCAGGGATCTTCAAATGCTGGAGTTCTTACACAGTGAGCGGTTTGTGCAGGCCTGCAGAGGGAGACTGCTTAGCTGCTTGCTGGATTTCACAGCTAGTCGTCTTTCTGCATTGACTGGGAAAAGAATTTGATGGTCTGGTTTAAGCAAACTGCTTGTCAAAGTCAGGTTTAAAATAACCTAAACGTCTCCAGACTATTTCCTTACGTGCTATTTCATTTATGTGTTAATCTGCTTTTAATTCCTGTTTCCATCTCATGATGTGGCCCTCAGAGGTGTTAGAGCATCATGACTTGAGGTGCATATATGTAGACACAACAAAGTGATTTCTTCCCAGTGTACCTATTCTAACTCTCCATTAAGAAAGGAAGAACTGTATTCCATTTTCCTTCAAAGGCAAATAGCCACACAATTACTGCAAAGTGATAGAGTACACAGAGATACTTACTGCAATTATCCAGCAAAGCCTTTGCATAGTGGGAACCTGAGCTAAGTGCCAACCTTTCCTAAGGATCATGTCCTGTACAAGTAGCAAGACTGGGATCTTGACTGAGTGAGAAGGAGATGCAAAACTGAAATACCATTAAAGTATCAGTTGCGTTCAAGTTTCACTTGCAATGCAGTATTACTCCTAACAGCTCTGTATAAGCACGGAACAAGAATAATTTACTGGTGGAGTTTTGTATCTGTAAAGAAATAGTTTGATGCGTTCTTCCTGCAGTAGCCCATTATCAGGTCAATAATATCTCCCTCCACCGGGCTAAAAACTAAGGAGCTCATCACCAGAATGTGGTGATTAGGAAGTGATCATGTAGTCTCATTTCTCTACCCACATATTGACCAAGCCAGATAGGGACCAACTAAATCTTTGAAATGCAAACATTGCTAGAGTTGACCCATTGGCATAACCTCAATTAGCTTCCCAAATATTAGATGGCCTGACATTGGGCAGTAATTGGCTTTGCTAGGTATCATACAAAGATGGGGTTTTGAGCAAGAGCCTAATTGCTGCTTAAGTAAAGCTGGAAAAATGCCCTTCTGAAGAGAGGCATTAACAATCTTCATCAATAATGAGCTTAAGTGTCTCTCTGCTTGCTTTAACCACCCATGAATTTTTCATTTGTAAAGATGGAAAGAAGACAAGACTGTTGTCTATCCTTCATGCATGAAACTAAGGGAGGTCTAGCCTTGTTCATTGAATGACTTTTTTGTTCTGTGCCATCTCATTCCCTTCTTGAACGGCATTTTAGCCAGCTGTTCTAAAACAGTGAGTTTCAAGTAGTGATTATCTATCCTTCCTCCTTAGTCCTTTACAGTTCATCTACTTGTTAAGTTATCATTGCCTTTCCTTTCCCAGCTTCTAACTTAGAGTTCTTCTCTGTCTAAAAAAGATGTAGAAGAGGGGCTTTTCTTGGTGAGGGCATCAGTAATGCAGTCTGCCTGCAGGACTAAGAAGAGAATTTAACACAGAAATAACCTTCTTAGATTCCCCATTCCTGTTAAGTCTGCATTTCTGTCTTTTAGAGAGCATAACCGTTGGACAACAGATCTGAAAGAATCAGATGAAAAGATAGCATCGCTGTCATTTTTCACATAGACCTATTGCTGATTGAATTAGTTATCATCAGTTCTTTGCATCACATACAGGCCATGTATACCTAGCATTGCCAAAGTCTCTGTATTTTGAGTCCTCCATAATATGGTAGTAAAATGGAGTAAAGGAAAAGCAGAACAATGACTTTCACTAGCATCTATTCTAAGCTTGCAATAATTTCATGTCTCTACATGTTTTAAAGGAAATTACTAGGTAACTTATGTATGTAGAATTTTATTAATATTTGTCATCAATATTGTTAGAAAACATAAAGAACTAGAAATTCTAAGTGTTATTATCTATGGTCCATGCTACCTCATGGGAACTTGAGCCTTTCTATTTCAGCCAGCATAAGAGTTCTTTGAATATTTTGTGAAGTTGATGAAAATACTTTTGATCCTCAAAAAACCCCACACATTCTCATGGCAGTGTGCTGGAGTCAGTGTGGAACACATTAGTGTCTGAGAGGAAACTGACACATCATAAGACTTCTTGAACCCATGAGATTGAACTGGGTTATTTTGTTAAATGCAGTTATAATAAAGGTCATTAAAAGGTAATGGAATACTGGCAATTTAGAGTTTGTTAGAAATAGGTTCTGCCAATCTGGAAAGACTTGAATGATTCATATGTGGCACGATAATTTTTTTTTTCCCCACAAGACCTTGGTGTTTAATCATTTATTATTATTATTTGTTTTTTGTTTAGAATATACAGAAGTGCACATTAATTGTATTAGTGTGTTCCTAGTTCATAGTATGTGCAGGAGGTATTCACACTGTTCCAGGTCCCCAGGTTCAGAGTTTGAGCTGCCTGTACAGTCAATGGAAAGATGTAGAAATTAAGGCCCTTTTAACCTAATTTCAGGCACCTATCTGAGAGACAGCAAGAATTCAGATAGTATCTGATCATGTTCTGTATAAGAGTATGTTCTGTATTTGCTCTATAGGTAGCTTGCAGCAACTATATGCCTAACATTAGGTGGATAGGCTTGGTCCTTCTGTTAAGTGGATGAGTGACTCTTCCCAGTCATCCATCCACAGTGATGGCGTGTACTTCTTCATCTTGGCTTGATGAAGGCAGGGCTCCTTGGAGGTCTGGGGGGTATGGTATGTTCCCTAGCACAGTGGGAGAGAAATTCCTGGTATCTTTTTAATTTTGCATGCTCACCGAAAAGTCCATCAGTCTTTGGCTTTTGTTCCATTGTCTTTAAAATACAATCTATGGCAAAATAAGAAAATGCTGCTTTCTTTTATGATATAGGTGGTTTGCTTAAGGTTAGCAATGAAAACAAGAATGCATAATACAGAGTCAACACTGAGTTGATTTGTTATAGTTAAAGTTTCTCAGTGAGATTTTCAAAGGCAGGAGGGAGTTGGGAACCAAACTCCCTTTGGCGTTCAGTGGACATTCATCATCTAGCTGCCTATTTCTGCTTTCAAAATATTCTCCCATAGCAATAAGTGGTCAAATTGTAATGAATAAACTCGTAAAAAACTGGAGTGGTCTGTCTTTTTCTGACTATTAAAATGATACCCCTTTGAAGAATAAAGTTCTTAAACAGAAAAAGTGGATCTCGGCTCACTGTGGGCTCTATTCGTGCCTTGAAGCTTTCACAGAGCCTGCATTAATGTTAGGAGGAATTATTCAGACACATAAGGAGTGTGTAATTGATAATATATTCTTGCTCTTGCTTAAGATAGAGCTCCATAAAAATCAGGCTGTAGGTGGATTTTCCATATGTTACACCTTTAATCACAAGACAGCTTTTTTAAGGAAAATTCTGTTTATTATGAGAGTGTAATCCTTTTCTTATAGGTGTTTGTGGTAGGTGGAAACCTCCCTGGCTCAGTGCCACAGGCGGCCTTCTCCAGCATCACAACAGCATAGCTCTGGATGCTGCACTGTGTAAATCACACGCTCTGATCTCTTTTATGCTCCACCACACAAAAAAAACCCAGGATCCCTGTCCTAGCCTTGAAAGGGCAGCTTTCATTTCGCCATCACTATTACTGAACAGTAACTACGGCAGAATATATAATCACTAAAGATAAACTAAATGAACTGTTACATTCAGATTTCACAGCCTGACCAAACCTCAAGGGCATGCAACCAGACCGAACACCACTAACAAAAGCTTAGATGAGGTACTAAGATACAGCTCCCTTTCACACTAGCAAGAAAATGCTTGTGTAATTATTCATACAGTGCAGGATACCGCAATACCAGTTCTTCGTACCTGATTCTGAAAAGACACAATCCCTTGCGCTGCTCAGTGGAGTTTGTTACAGTTTTCTATGCCAAATTTAGAGGCAGCGTCACCTGTGCTATGAGCTATGGTAAGTTTTGATGATTTCCTGTATGTTTAAATTGTGAGAATATTTTGATCCCTATTCAAAACTATGAATCTGTATGTTTGTATATTTAGTAACTTTCTCACTTCTTTCTATTAACATCTCAAAGATCTACCCAATTACAGCAATGTTACAATAGTTATCAAAATTTCTTACTTAAATTTCTTTGATTCTTTTCAATCTGCAAAGGAACCTTTATCTAAAACATCTGTATCAGAGATTTCTCATATACTTGGAAAATGCGGTGACTTGCCATAGGAATGTTCCTGCCTGTAACATTTCCTGGACAGCACCAACAGCACTGGGCAGAGGTCTAAGTCCCAGTACATTTATTTCAACCATGAGAGCATCTTTAGCTACTTGATGCTGCTCAGTTCTGTACTGGAAATTGATGTAGGCCTTGATATCAGAAAGAGCTCTGCAAGGGTTAAGCAATGTTTTGACAGTTAAGATATTCAGATAGACTGTTCTTTCTTGTGTTTGTTCTTAAATAGTTTAAATTTAAATAATTGCTTTTTTGAAAAGAAACAACCCACCATTCAGCACCATAATTAGGTTTCCAATTTAGTTTTATCATTGTTTCTGAAAAATGTAAGATGTATATGTTTGGTTTCTTTCCACAAGCTTTCCCTGAATCCTCTTATATATATGAAAAAGATAGTTACTGTTTCTGAGATACAGAAATACTTTCTGTCTTCAGTTGTGATTTTATTGATTATTAAATTAAGTTGATCTATATTATTATCTGTCACAAGTGACTTACAGCTCTGCACCTTTATCAATTTTTTCCTATCCTAAGCAAAATTAGCTTTATGGATTTTTTTTTTTTTAAGGAGAATTTATCATTATTCAATGGCATTGACTCTGCAAGGCAGGTCTGGGGTCATGGGGAACAAGACTGGAGGATAGTTGAATCTATTCCTAGAGCTACTTATGGTATTCTTGATATTTCCACAAGCTACTATAAGGTCCAAGTTCCATTTTGATGTCTGATTTATATGTAAAGATATGCAAATATTAAGTTTACAAAGTCCATCAGCTTTCATCTGTTTACATACTGTGACAGCTTCATGCAGGTAGATTAATCCCTCTAAAACTGCAGTTATACCTGGTACATCAGTTTGCAGTCCTTTGGAACAGACACGTTTAGGATGGCATCTTGACTTGTAGAATAAAGTGTAGAATAAACTGACCTTATCTTACAAACCCTGTACTAAGAAATATGAATGTGGAGATCTACACTTTTTCTGGCATAGAAAAATGCAGAGATCTCATCTGGAGAACAGATTGTTTGTATACTATGAAAGCACTACTTGCTTTAAATGTCTGCGAAACAACATGCAGTCAAGGACAGAGTTTTACCCACCCTGACAATCTGAGGTGGAATTTGTTGGTTTTTTTTCACATCCATAAACATAATTACTAAAAATTGCCATTGGAGTTGTGCTTGAGCATTCTTCTGTGGCAGAAATCTGTGTTTGAAAATACTAGTGTTATATACCTAAATTATTCTTAGTAGTATGTACCTAAAGGTACTATAGACTTCATTGCTATTCCCATGAGCTCTGTGTGCAGATAAGAAGCAGTAAATGCCTTTGTGAAATTGTGATATTGCCTTTTCTGGTATAAATGGAGGGCAATGCAGTTCAAATCAATGGAGTTGTGACCATTTACTCATTAGAGAATTTATTTCGTAGCCTTCTCCGGTGGGATATAGCAAAAAAAATAAATCTCAAGTTTTAAATGTCCTATTTCCCTTATGCTCTAACTCTAAGAAAAAACAACGTCAATGCTGATGTATTTTTTTTAACTGATTTGCTTCTATGATCAATGCAGGGACCAGAATTTTAGAAGACAGCAATTGATGCATCATGGACCAGAATTTTTGGTGACAGAAACTGAAAAAACAAATTTATTGATTTTTCAGGAACAATGCTGATTTACATGACTTGCATATTTCTGTCTCAAAACACATAGACTGGAAGAATTTTTCCTATCCCTTAGTATGCCTCATTGTATCGCTGTCATTTAATACCTATTCACCTAAAACATAACATGATACTAAGCATTTATTTATTTTACAAAAGGGGAATCAGCTCCTTTATGTCTAGCTCTGACTGCTCTTGAATGAATGCTCACCAGGTCTCCATTCTTGAAAGCACTTAAGCACTTGCTTATCTTTCCTGGAGTGGCATTGAAGATGTTTGCCTAATAGCACTGAAGTGTTTGCGAGGATGGAGCTAAGAAGAACCTGCAAGAAAAAGTGTAAAAAATGGAAATTAGATTGGGAGAACACTGGCAAATCAAACAGCCAGATATTCCAGCATAATTTTGCCAGACTTGCTCCAAAAGCATGAAAGTAACTAAAATATTCCACTATAAATTCATTTTCCATCTGGAGTTGTCTCCCCTCTGAAGCAATTAATTCATACAACTCAATTATGTTGGAATAGCAATGAAAGCCAGGGTCCTCTGTTAGAGTAGGGCCTCAGAAAACTTACCTGCGTGTGTGAAACAATTCCACTAGGTTTAACTCCTCTGAGTACAGAAAGTGATCAGGGTTCAAGCTCCATTGCTTTGAGGACACACTTTGTCAGTTCATGAATGATAAACCCCCCTAAAGCTATCCTCATAATATTTAATCAGCCATTTAACATTTGAGTTAATTATTGCTTAACTACTCTGATGACTAAATCTGACTAGTACTCTTAATTACTCTTGTTTAATTTTCCTAACAAAAACCCAAAGCAAACTTTCAAAATTGACTAAATATTTGTCATTAAAGTGTAATCTGAGTCAGTGCTTAAATTTTTGTGTCAGCACAATTAACTCTTGATGTCCCTCTTAGTAGCTAGACTTTGCAGAGGGGCTTCGCAGGATCTACCTTCTCTGAGCGTGTCTCTCGCCCTGTATCTTGCACCTTGGCGGGGGACACACAGGGCTGCACATACAGCTGGAGATGTACCACCTGAAAACTGTCAATGATAGAACTAGGTCATGATTTTGTAATGAGAGGGCAAAGATTTCTGCACCAGAAAAAAACCCATTGCAATACGCTTTACCGGCTTTACCTTGGTTGCTGCTTTTCTCACAGCAGAAGTTTCACTATAACTTGCTAGCATTGACTTCCATGGATTCATTCTGATTTACACTGGTATAAATTAGACTTTGCTAAGAATCCAGAATTGCCAATTTTAAGTACTAGCTACTAATATTTTGTATTTTATCAAATTCCTTAGACCTTGGGGATTTTTTCCCCAAGTTAATATTTTGGGGTTTCTCTGAACAGTACAAAGCCTCTTCTATCTCTTTTGCGGCATTTTAATCCATTCTTTCTGTTAATTGCAATATGAATATGAATTGTGCTATTTTACCTTGTTTCCTATAAAATGTACATTGCTCTGAGTCCTGTTATGGAAAAGTCACTAACAGACATACAATTCTAATAATTTGTAATAAGTTACCTTTGCAAATTGTGTCTGATTCATTCCTTACAAGTGTAGGGCTGAAATAATTTGTGTTGTAGTTTGTTTGTTTTCATAAATAAATCGACAGCTTTTACTTGATCACTTAAAAAGTCTTTTGTCATTCTTCTGCCTGTGAAATATCTGGGAGGTGATGAATACAGAGCTATTACTGTGTAATGTACACATTTCTCATTTATATTCTTGGTCAAATTGCAGTTAAGGTTGCTATAGTAACTAGTACTCTATACAAAACACATGGCAAAAACAAAACATTGAAAATAGCCCGAGAAATAGAAAACAGAAAAGGAGTAATTTAGGGTGTGGTAACCTTTGTATCACAGATTTAAGAGCATTGGGAAGGGTTCCTACTGATGGAGCTCAGAGGATGAAGGAGCCAAAACTCTGCTGAGGAATTTGAAGCACAGCTAAAGAGACACCTACTCTGTCAACAGCCTCATTCCTTCCTTGCAATACCTTCTGCTTTCTTTTTTGAGACTTACACGTGATGACATTTCTCTGTTTGTCTGTTGTTGCCTACAAATAGAATGAGTTGTAGGCATCCATAAACAGCCTCCAGCATGACACAGCCTCCAATCACATCTTTGCCATTATCCTAAATGAGCTTGGCACCATGAAAGATATATGCCCCAGAGAAAAATAAAATATAACAGTAAGGATGAGATGGGTGGAAGAGCAGAACTAGGGAAAAGATTATAGCTATATAAAACCTTGGGAAAGCAGAGAAAGGGAGAGCCCAGGGCAGATGGAAGGAAGAAATAAGAATGGGAAAGAAGGAAAAGGCACATAACCTATAAAATTAGGGAAATACGGAGAAGGTGGAAGAAAAGGATAAGTATACAGGGTATATCACGAGGGGAGAAATAGGAAGACAGAAAGCTTTTGGCTTGAAAAAAGGCAGTGGATGTTTCTCTTTCAGGGAGGATGGCTTGAAGGACACTTGAAGCATCTGGTATGAGCAAAAGTGTTCATGAGTTCCCAAAACAGAAGAAGGGAAGGATCACTCATACACAGGAGAAAAATGAATGACTGATAGAAACATTTAGTGTGCTTGGTCTGCAAGCAGCAAAGGGATTGATTCTGCAGTCTTCAGAAATAAATACGCACAAAATCACTACAGTTTTCTGCTACAAAAGCTTTTTTTCAGTTGTGACCTTTGGGAAAGATTGACTTGCTCCCCTCTCATGGTCTGAGTAGAAGTTGTCTCTGGTATTTTCTCAAAAGCTGTAGATCTCAACCAGGTACATTCATGGAGATGGTTCCCACACTGAAAACTCAGTGACTCTACCAGAACAAGAAAATTCCTCTCCTCCCTCCTCATTCATCTCTTCTGCTGGCTGCCTTTTTTTCTTCCACACTCTTTTTTTAAGGGTTTCTTCTTTTAGCTGTCCAGGTCAGTCATACTCCTTCCCCTTTTAGTTCCTTCTGCAGTCTGTGAAAGACAACATTAGCTTTTCTATACCATAAGGGATCCACCAGCATGCAGTTTTACTGCTGCAGAAGGTTTGGAACTATGCCACTGGAGAAGTCTGTCCCCGGGAGCTGCTAAGAGCTGTCACAGCCTTTCTGCAGAACCTAGAGCTGCTCAGGGTAACAACCAGTCTGAAAAGTAAAAGTCTTGTCTGTTTTCTTTCTGCAGGATCTCCAACTAGCTTCTTAGTGCTCTGCATTTGGAAAAAGGAGAGAGTAGAAATTTTGGTATCAAAATTGTATATTTTACACTTCAAGAGAGAAATCTTTGGAATAAAAAAAGATTACAAAGAAATATTTTCTGTACGTCAGTTTTCATGGAATAAAGACAAAACAATTAACCTGTTTAAATTAGATTTGATTAAGATTAATTTAGCTAAATTTTAAGGCATTAAAACATCTCCTTTTTTGAGATCTCAAAAACCTTATAAGCACTTTTGAAACGTTTTTTTTCTAAATAAGCAGCGTAGAAAAAAATGTTAAAAAAGTAATTGTATAATTTGAATTATGATATTCAGTTTCATGATCCACTACTTCTGATCCACAGCCTATTCAAGTAAGTGAGAGCCCTTTATTGACCAAAATGGATCCCAGCTTAGGCTCTGACTGTGAACCAATGACACAGGTACCTGGAGCATCTAAGTAACAGCAGCCAAACAGGTGAAAGATATTGGTGGTTTTTTTAAAGTGATATATGAATAATTGACTGTGAAATATGAAATTTGAGGAGCTGGTATGTCTATTTAGAAACTTTAAGGAAAGTGACCTGATAGATTTTTTCAGTTCCTGTGAAGTGCCATTAAACCTTTAAGCTACTACGTTTCCATTTGTAGAGCTGGGACACATTGGGATGTCAATATGCTCTAGAACTAAATTTCTTTATTTCTTATTAAATTCTTTAGGTTTTTTTTATCAAGTGTGCACTGTTTTCCTTCTTTCCTTCTCCTCCCCATTTTGGCCATTTATTCTATAAGGTAATTGAATTAAATTCCCTCTTTCCTAAGGCATCAGCCACAACTGTATTTTGTACAAGAAAAGTGAAAATTTTGGGTTATTTACAATTTTAACTACAGTGAACAGAAGATATGAGACCTTTGTGTGTGACTACACAAAAGTGAAAGCACCATTTAGCTACTCTGAGTTTTCTTACTGTGTGTGTTTGCTAAAAAAGATGTTTATTTTCTGACATACATATTGTATGAGTTCTGACAAGACAGGATCATGCTGACACAATTTCTCTTTCTCGGGATCATTTTGAAATGAAAGAAAACATGAACAACATTTATGTACAACCTTTCCATATGCAACCTTTGCAGTCATACTTTGCAATGATATCAGGATAGTAATTTAATTTCCCTAAAAAGCAGTCCCATGACTCTCTCTTTTTCTATCTCTTTCTCCCCTTTAAGATTGCACCTTGCAGATAAAAAGCTGATGCCAGATTATAATGTCTCATCTTAGTTACTTGTTCAAAACGTTTCCTTTCCAAACCTTTCCTGTTACCCTGAAGAAACACTTCATGTTGGCTGTAATCGGCACCACAAAAGAATTGCAGTAGGAAAAATGTACTTCTACAGAAAAAAGGGAAAGTTCTCTGAGTTCAAAACTGTAGAGGGGCCATCTCTCACTGAGAAGGAATATGACATGATTGGTAGGTCAGTATATCACCACGGGACTTTGGAAACCTATTTTTAATTTTCTTTAGGCCATAAGCCTCATGTGAATTTTTTTTGCCTCCTAAAGCCTCAGTTCTCCCAGTATAAACAGGAGACTGTGGCCTTATCTTGGCATACAGAAAAGAGAAGTTAAAGGTAGCATGCCTGTACACAGATGAGCATGGATGCATGTGAGCTCACTTGCTGAAGACTGAGTAGGCCAGACACAAGCCAGCAGTTCTGCAGATGTTGTATAGCTCCATCAGTTTGGTGCTGTCCCAGGACTAAGAAATTCTGATAAGACTCAAACTAAACTAGAGCCCAGAGGTACTCTCCTATGGCAAGATAACTTATGGGATGGCACTGACTGGCACAAGCATAAGCAGAGAAGCTCTGTTGTACCTCTGCACCTATTCTCACCACAATTTGTACAGAGCACCTGGGAGGTACTGCTGCAGTGGGCAATGTACATATCTGCAGATTTCCTTTTAATGAGACTATGGGGGCTGGTATATCCCTTTGCAGAGGTCTCTCTGAGTTATGTCTCTGCTTCTGTGAGGCTTTGCAAGGCATCAGTATATACCAATTTGGTCTTTATATGCCTGGCTTGTGTCTTTACTTTATAACTCCCTTACATCCTCAAATGCCTGAGAGTTTTCTGTCTGCTGTCATCCTGCATTTTAGTCTGCACTTTACGGGAGAAGTGAAAGATGACTCTGGAATTCAATCTTACCCATGTTCCTTTGGGTAGTTAATTCACAAGGATATCAGTGTGGAATAGATCTCATTTATTAACTGATCAAGCTGCACAGGAAAACTGGTTGGATGCTTTTTGACCCCACTTAACATGCTTGAAAATGCTATCCCAGAATTTAATCTCTTGACGGTTAGGTATTTTATTTTCCAAACTAAATTTATCCCTGATCAGTTTTTCTGCTTTTGAGAACCAATTCATGACATATTTTTGCTTTTAGTCACTAAGTCCCAATCGGATTACTTTAGTCCTCAAGGTCACCAGCTCTTCCTACATCACATTGGTGTTACCTTCTCAAACACTGGTCTTTTGTGTAGTCTCCAGATTTCACATTCCCCTATTTTTTGTACTAAGGTCATGAACAATGGTATTTAACAAAATTGTTTACAAGCCTTATCCCTAAGTCCCTGAGGTCTCACTCAGGAGTAGCGATGACAGATCAGATCCCAATATTGTACATGTGAAGCCATGGTGCGTCACTTTGCATTTACCTACATTTCGGATCTACTTAATTTCAGCTGCAATTTTTTTGCCAGTCACTCACTCACAGTTCTTTGTCATTTCTTCAGAAAATTTGTGCACCATCTTTACAATCATGATAAATTTGGTAACATCAGCAAAATTTGTCACCTTGTTTTTCACCCTTTTTTCCGGGCTGAGTAGCCCAAGGATTGCAGCACAAGATATCTGTAGGTATCCAGTGGTGTCCTGCACTGCAACAAGGACATGGTGTTCTTTGTTTCATATCTTTTAATAAATTATTTACCCCTTTAAAGATCTACACTTTTCTCCTATCATTGCTTGGCTTCTTTAAGAGCCTTTGAAATGGACTTTTGATAATGCTTTCTCAAAATCCAAGTAGATTATATCAACCAGATCTCCCTCATCAGCTTCACTATTAACCCCTCCTAAGAGCTCTGGCTGTGAGGCAAGAACTAATGCTTGCCCTTCAGCCTAATACTTCTCCTTTTATCCAAACCTGGTGTTATCTCTCCTTTACATTGTTCCTTAGGAACTAGTACAGAGAATTATTTTCAAAAAATCCACTGTTAATCTAAATGTTGACCTAAATTAAAGAAAAATAAATGTTGAATAGAGTTTTAAGGAAAGCCAAAAGTCAAACAAAACTTTTATTTGAGGTTTTATATAACATTTTGGGATCTTTTAAAATCATCTTTTTGATCTAAAGATACTGATATTACTTTACTTGCTTAGAAAAAAAATCACCTTTCATTTGTCAAAATAACCAAAATAACTTTAATGTTATATACAATATTTTAACAAGGACAAATATAAAAGAACAGTCATGACAGATATTCTTGGTTTTAGCAAAAAAAAGTATTTGAATGTGAGTATTCCCAAATAAATAAAATAAGTTCCTTCTTCAAATAACATTCTTTCTTCATCTTACATATTCACTATCACAGTACTGACAGCAATTGTATCTTCTCCTTCTATATTTCTATTCCTGTGCCTTGGGAATTATGTACAGTCTTACTTTCCTCTCTGTACCTATGTGTTCTTTCAATGGAAACTATTAACTCTTAAATGCACAGCACCGTTAGCCCCCAGGTCTGTGGTCAAGCCTGCTGCAGAGTTTGTGACTGAGTATTTTGGTATTCTGTTGTGTCTCATCCCCTCATTTTTCAGAGACAGCAGATATGTCTTGTTCGTTCTTAGCTGCTGTGTATTTTAATTTTCTCAGGATCGTTTCTAAATTTCTTGAGTTAGTATATTGACATTTATAGCTTCTATTCTTCACAATAAGAGCTGTGGCTATAGCCAGCAGAACCTGGCGTACTGCGAGGAATGTGCCAACAAAGGCAAGGCTGTGCCCTTCACTGTATTTATTGTGACTTGAATGAGGATGTCCACTGTGCATTTACAGGGCTGCAAAATAAGAAGAGAGGCAGGTAGGCTTGGTGTGAATATAGTGTTTAGCTGGTTCACCCTGTGTTTAACTACAGGGCCAAATCACATCCACATCATATGTACATTGATTTGTTCCTGGACCTCAGTCTAGAACAGTGCAGTTTTCTTGATAAGGAAAATAATTTATGGGAGAGAAAATAATTTGCTTCAGGCTTTGAATTTTAGGGGCAGGATATACAGTTAGCTGATCTGAACTGCTTGACATCATTCCTTGATGAAGACCACAAAGGTTATGCAGAAGTACTTACACTACAAAAAAAAGGAGGCAAATAAAACCTTTTATACTAGACTCACTCAGGTGCATAAAACCATATATGGTATCGGGAAGTGGGGAATATAAAGTACAATATTTAATTAATCTGCCCTATTTAAAAACATTCATAGTCTGTCTCTCTCTGGAAGAATAAATAGATGAGGTCTCAAGTTTGGATACTTTTATATTAACTTGAAATACATTTCAGCTGAAGAGCAGTACACAGAGAGTTGATAACTGCAAATGTTTAGAGTACAAAGTGTGGACTACAGGAGGAAAAGGAAGTAAAGTCTTTTATTTACTCAAAACATAGATATTTCATTTTTTTGTATCTCATAAAAAGTATCAAATTTTCTAACTTGTGTACTTTTTCTCCTCAGTGACCAAAAAACCTGCAAAAATTTTCAGTATAATCCTGAGCAAAAAACTCCCAACATTAGCTTTGCATTTAAAATATTTTGTATACAGAAAGTAAAGGATTATTGCAAAGTCTTTCAACACATAGGCATGTTGTTTGAGGTTTCTCAGCTTTACTATGGCAGATAGGTTCTCTTCTTCATATACAGTTTGTAAAGATTTTGCAAGACTGTATGGCAAAAAACCTAAATTATGTCATCTGCAGATATAAGTTAAAATATGGAATTGTATTTTTTTTTTATTTACCCTTTGTGGGCTTAAACAAGAATGCATATTAGTTTTGCTATAGTCAGCAAACAAAAGATATTCAGATAAAAAGTCTTAGAGTTCCATTTGTCTCTAGTTGATTTTACGACTCGGCTCCCACAGTGCAAATCTCATTTTAACAAAACATTTTGTCATTTTAACAACTGTAGAAAACCAGACAACACTGGAACTTTGTCTAATGATCACATTGCCCATAAGAAAACTGTGGGTATTAGGGGTATTATTAAAGGGAGTTTATTAAAACTCTGTTTCCAGAATATGAAGGGTTTACATGTGTCTTAAACTCACACAGACTCCCAGTGGCTTCAATGAAGTTTGATATAGATCCAAATTTTCAATCATTTGCCCTTTTTTTCTTTTTTTTTTTTTTAGCTAGATCAGTGACCTCAGTGCTGAGAAGCTAGCTTTTTTTTTGACATTTAGGATTATTTACTCTCTGACACTGAGCTTTAGCAATATAGAATCTAGTTTGGATCTTTGAATCCTTGAAAAAAATGGAAAATGTGAATGCTGTTTTCAGATGAGTGGTTATGAAGAATCTCTTTTGCAACTAAATTATATGGAATTCACTATCCGCTGTTATACGTAATATCATTATTCTAAGGAATACCATTAACGATATGGAATATAGCCTAAATAAATAGCCTAGTATTTTATGTTTCTCTTTTATTCCCAGTCCTATTTTGCTTTATTGTTTATGTTGTCAAAAGTCCTGTCTGTTGCCCTTTAGTTATCCACAGTTGGTGAAATTAATCCCACCCAACTTGAGCATTTAAAATATTAGCTGTCAAGGCCCAGTCAACCACCCTAGATCTGCCTTGTAGACAGTGCTAAGAATGACCACATATTCAAGTGTCTAAGTTAAGTGAGACAAAGTTCTCTTGGCAGTTCATGTTCCTCTTAGGTGCCTAACCTGGAATTATAATAATAGTTTTTTGGTTAGGTAAAAAGCCCATCTCTCATAGGTAAGGTTTGTAAATACAAGCTATGTATTTTAAAAGTAAGCATACTTTATATTTTTCTCCTGAAACCAGACCATGTTGTATTATTGAGCTGAGCTTTTGTTTATTATTAAATGTGACTATAGACAACATCCATATACATAGACCAATTTTTGATCAGTTCAGAATGAGAAATTTCCTGTTGTTGTTGTTGTTAACTTTATTGAGTTAACTGATGGATCTTATGATGACTCTCTGAACAGGTAGAAAATGGTTAAGAGGCTGGCTGCAAGAGTCACTGTAAAGAAGAACATAAGCATTCATGACTCACACTTTATAGATTTTGGAGAGAGCCATTTTCTTGTTCTTTTATTATAATATATTTTCATTTGTAGTCCCTGCAAGTTAGCTATTTTGTAGTCCTTTATTTAGTTTCTACATTCTGTGATCTTCATTTAACTCTGAATTTTAATCAAAGATACCATGATGTTTTATAAACAAACAATATGAAAGTATGTGTCTTTGGATCAGGGACTAAATTAGACAAAATGTCAGAAAGTACCATAATAAATATAGATAAGAGGACTAGGTCCATACAATTGATAGGGATAAGAAAATTTTCATAATTTTGCTCAGATTCTGTGCCCAAAATTCAGCAAATAACTGAAGCATAGGCTTAATTCCTACTGAATTAATTGGGACTTCTCACATGCACAAAGACTACAGACTGCTAAACACTTTGCTCTTTATAGGCATTGCTCTCCTTGCCTCCCTTGCAAATACTTGCATCCTGATCCTCCCTACTGAAAAAAAATAAAATTAACCTGACTCTTGTTTATGATGATCCCACAGACAGTATGCTAATGTGAGTACAGAGCGCAACGTGAGTTAATGGAGATGTATCTTTTCCTATTACCAAAGAGTGGACTAGTGCAAGTGCACATACTGCATATCAATATTACAGAGGCATCTTATATTTTATTTTGTATGCAGACATTCCTACCTGCTCCATCATGACACTTCCTTGCTTGCATTTATTCTTGTTTTTTTTGCTTTGTCTTCCTATTAGCTATTTGTTGCTGGGTTTTGTATGCTTATTTCCTTCAGCACCTCAGCACAGGATATGTGCAATACATCCACCTGTCATACTTCACCTGTGCACCTGAGCCTATATTTCTATACAGCTGTCATGAGTTCAGTGAAGCCAATGAGAAAGCAATTAGTCTGAATCTAATCCATCTACTCAGCTCAGTTCAGCGGTGGTGCACAAGTGAACGTTCATTGCAGATAATTTTGGATATCTAAAATTTTTTTTGTCTAACCTTCCTCTGCAGAGAATGGAGAGAAAGGTATGCACAGGAAGCATTTCACGTCATCCTGAGCCACAGGATATGAGTTACCCTCTGAGGGCTCCTATTTCTAGCCTCTCACTTTAAAGTGAGATGAGATTATTAGCTTTTACTTGAATAAAGTCACACAATATGTCTATAAATGGTTGTAAAGCTAAGAGTGTGTAGGAACATTGAGGTAGCACTGACATGTTGCAAACACTTAAAATTACAAACTGGCATAGACCATTATTAAACTTATCTAGGTTGATTAAACTCCCCTTTGAATTTGGCTGTAAATCAACTACAACTAGTAGATTGTGAATGAAATGAAGAACAGCTGTGCCTTCATAACATAAATCTCTTAGACAGGGGAAATCATTCAATCAAGTTAGAGAGAAAATTAGCATCTTTAGGTTTCATTTTCTCTCTTGTCTCTCAAAGGAGTTTCATTAGGGCTGACAGAACCAATGATAGTGGATTTGCAGACCAGGGACTTGCCACAGTTGATCTATGAAATCATGGATGTGCTTCAGACTTCGATTCTGTTGATAACTGAGTCTGGTCTACCATTAAATTCATTTTTTCAGATTTTCTTTAAGTTGTGCAGCAGTGATTAACACAGTATGTTGCTGCCTAACTTGCTTACGTG
This sequence comes from Mesitornis unicolor, assembly GCF_000695765.1. Classification (NCBI taxonomy): domain Eukaryota; kingdom Metazoa; phylum Chordata; class Aves; order Mesitornithiformes; family Mesitornithidae; genus Mesitornis; species Mesitornis unicolor. The sequence continues at coordinate 11,789 of NW_010172311.1, read as the reverse complement.
ACAGACCAGAAAAAGAATGGAGAAATCATGATCTCTTCCTGCATCAAGTGATTAATCAACAAACTTCCAAATTTAACCTCTTGCTATCTAACTCAGATGATGGAGAATCCAAGGCATGGTTTCCTTTTTCTGATACACTGCCATGAGATTTCGGCCAGAAGCAGAGTAGGTGATTTCCTGTGAGGCAGATCATCCTCTGCATAGGCATGCTTGGAGTCCCTCTGCAATCTGATGCAAACAGGCTGTGGTGATATTAGCAGTAGTGTCATTGCTCATATTATTCCAACCTGTGCTTATAGAGTAGGTTACACTGTGACTCTTATGTGTTTCAATTATCTGGGAAGAGAACATTCCATTTGCAAATCAGTTATTTATAGTCTATAAAACACATATGCATATATTATGGTATGATTTTACATTAGAAAACATTAAATTGAATTTTTCCCATGTCCTTTCAAAGTGTGAAATTAAATGAATTTAGCATGCATACTAATAAGATTCTGCTTGCTTTCTTTAGAGGAAGCATGTACTTTTAAAATGCTCTTTCTAATATCCATTTTTCCACCCACTAGGTTATTCCTTTCATTAATAGTGATTAAAATTAAGCCTCTGTGCTCATAAGATTGCCCTATGTGGATGAAAACTCACGTCTTACTAATGGTAGTAGTTTAAAATACCCTATTGGGAAAACCTAGCTATCTAAAAAATAGGTTCATAGATGGACAGATAGAAAGACAGATGAAAAATATTACTCATCTTCATCTCTAACATTCACAACTGTAGAACAGTTCAGGATTGAGTGCCCTAAAGCAAAACTAGATATGTGTTTGCAATTTAATATTTTCTCTGACTAGCAAAGTCATTCTGATAGATCAGAGAAAATATAGCATATTATGTGATACTTCCAGCAAGCTTCTCCTATCTTTTGGCTGCAGCAATGGTCCATATGTTTGACATCCTTTATGTAACCCAGTGATACATCATTAATTGTAATATCACGCCAGGGCGATTGACAAGCTCTGTGGACAATGACAACTACCGCCTCCTAAAATTCTTTGATAAACTATGGGAAAATTTTCATCTGTCCCTATAAACTAAGAAATGTACAGTTTTCACAAAGTATCACATTCTTATACTTTAAAATGAAAGCAGCCTGGCTTTGGGTGACAAAAAAATTGCTTCATAGGGAGCTGCGGAAAGGATAGAGAAATATGACTCTTTAGAATTTGAGATTTATTTCCTGTTGTAACTGGAACGGCTATTAATTTAAAATTCAGTCCTCATTTATTAATCTGCAATATCCTCTAGGGGAGTTTTTGTTAATAGTCACTAGTATTCATCAAAAAAAAAGAAAACAAAATCTTTTCTTTTTCCTGGTCCTTAGTTTTCTCGTATGCTTTAAAACCTTAACCTTGACAAGGACTTGATACACTTACATGTGTAAGGAAGCAATCACACCTCTCACACTACTGGAGTCTGCTTGGTTATTGATATGTATGAAGTCCACAGCACCAAGGATTTTCTGAAGCCTGTAATATCTCAGGAAACTGATTTGTTTTTTCTTTCTTGTGCACCTCAAATCTTTCAAAACTTTGAATACAACTGTAAGTCTGTGAGAAGAAGTCAGCAGAATGGATGGTAAATTGAAATTCAGACAGAAAGAGGGGGCTTGGTCAGTAAAGGGCAGTCAGATTTAGGCTTATGTACATGTTTTTCTTAGCTGAAAATTATTTCCTTTCTGTTAAGACTCAAAGCATTTATACTTGTTTGATAGTTACAGCTAAGATAATGACTTTAAGTATGCCAATTTGCACCAACTGAAGATTTCTCCATTTCCAAACTTGTTTTCCAGGTGTTATATTGGTCTGCACCACACAGTTTGCTGACTGTATTCTCACTACTTCTCTTGTTTAAAATAGGAAGGTTTGTTTCAATTCATGAACTGAGATTGCCACTGAAAGAGAAAAATAATGTTAGGCACTCAGTCTTAGCATGACCGTAAGGATGTACCATTTCACTTCTAATTATTGTAATATAGATGCTTGCCCTTTCTATGTCCATAGTTGCATGCCTGAAAGTGCTATATGATTTCCAAGCAGGTTCATTAATTTGCTAGCCTGCTAAGTTAACATGACAAGCAAAGAAAACAAACTGGTTTAGATTTATTTATTTAAGTCCAGAAAATGCATCTCTGTTCTTTTATTGACTGACTGTGGGCTGAAATGTGACATACCTTTGCGAAAGACAAATCAAGGATTATTTAAGTGGTTGTTTACTTCAAGAAGTGCAAAACACGCTGTCAGAGAAGCTGAATCATTAAAACAATTGCAATGGGACATAGTGCTTTTCACATTGAGATGAAAATCTTTATATAGGTAATCTAATCTGTTTATGCCATATTTTCTAACAAAGTATCAGATCATTGAGGTACCGAACTTGAATTCCATATAAATTGCAGGTCAGATTGACCCACAGCTACATGCTTCACAACCTTTTACAAAGAGATACTATCTTAAATTAATTGTAATACTATACACTTCTTGTTATGCCCCTGTCTTTCCTGGAACTGAGTGTATATGTGTGTGTGGGAGGAGTTTCAGGAGGTGGAGGTGTTTGCTCACAATATTTAATTTTATTCTGCAGGGATGAATTTTGTACCTTGCCTTTAGGATGAGTGAGCTTCATGGCTGGTTCCATCCTCATGTGGAAGAGTGCTCCAAAACTCTTTCTGTCAGCACAGTTGCCTGCCACAGCTGTTAGCTCCACCACCCCCGAGGAGTGCTTCTTTTCACACAGTGAGAAATTATTATCCCTGAAGTAACCTGGATCTAGGGCTTTGAAGATTAGGATTAGAACAAGGAATGTGATTTAGCATTCACTCAAGAGCCAGTGTAGTGTTCACAGCACTGGGATGCTGTACCAAAATTGACTTATTTTGCTTAGCAAGCAGGGTGATGGGTTTTGATCGGCTGCCCATTGAAGGCTATCGTTGGCATGGCCAGCACAGAATACTGTAACTGTGGAGCCTGGAAGCCATGAATATGTACAAAGCTATTGCCAAGTCAGCATCAGAGAGGATGTTCATAGGAACAACCTGCTGGCTTGTCATGGATGGGAGAATTTACTCCTGACAGATTTCATACTTGGGAGGATGTCAGCTAACCCTGAGGCTGTGAAGCCTCTTGTCGGTCAGAAAACAGAACCCTTGTTTGAGGACACTGTCATGGCTTTGGCTAGTTCTTCAAAACGATACTGTTTTCCTTCTAACCTCACTTCTGTCGTTCAGATTTAGTTTCAGCCAGCTGAATTTCAATTCAGAAGCTGATCTCCTGTAGGCACTGAGGCAGATGGGAAGCAGTGCTGTTAGGGTATGATGTGAGAGAAGGCTTGGACTAAGAGTCAGTAACATACTGTTCACTGTGGTGTTTCAAAAATATCTCCTGGTAGTTTTACATGTATGGCTACCAGAATAAAATAGAAGACTGGAGAAGTTCACCAGCAAGAGGCCCAGATAAGAGGTACTGTTACCAGTCACAAAAGATTTGTATCATTCACAGTGGAATGATTTGATCCAGCTCTGTGCAATCCTCTTGTTACTGCGTGATGCTGCGTGCGATGGCTGGTATGGCAAATGTAGCTGCAAGACTCAACTCAACAGCAGAAGTATGGGAATGTTATCACAGCCTGGGAATAACATGTAAATATTAAAAAAAGACAACAAGCAGAATGGTTCCCTAGTGCTCCCTTTCTCTTAAATATGGTTTGAACCTCATTAACAAATGATATGATGGCAGTTTTATGTGAAATTAGTTAATTGTTCTTTGTCACAGTTTCCTCTGGGAGGTGGATTGCAACAAAGGGAAAGTATAACAGTCACATACAAAAAAGCTGTTCTGCCATCTGTTTGTTTATTTTTACAATTCTATATATTACAGATTTCTGTCTAAGAAAAAACTATTACAACTTGTTAAAGTTTTCATTTCTTCATCTATTTGCATTTCAAATAAATATGAAATATTCTGAGATGTAACATTGACTATAATATAATAAACTGAAAAAAAAGGACAGGAATGGATTTCTTAAAATATCGCCTTTATTTATAGATAGTCAATTTTCAGTCCTTGGAGACCTACGAGTCAAGAATAAATTGGATGAGATAGAATTTTGTAAATATGTGAAGTAAAGAAATTGCTTCCTGTGAATGCTAGTCTCTTCATTTTTGTATCTAGAACAATCACTGAGGAACTGTTGATTTGAAAAAAACCAAGGAACAAGCAATGTTACACTTGTGCAGTGTATCCTCTTCCACAGGGAAAAGAAGGAATTTTAGAGATGTACATACAGAAAATGCTTAGCTCTTTTCTCAGAAAAAGAGATGTAGGTCTCTCTGTGAGGGAACGTACAAAGTCAGATTCATCCAGAGATGAGGAATCCTATGAAATATCATGTTACAGATGTAATGCAGTCTCACCTGGATGCCTGTATGTTGTTGTTCTTGTCCCCTGATGATTAAAGTTTTGCTAGTTGGCAGAGCTGCTTATGAAATCCCACAGTGGAAAATAAAACTTTCACTGTACCTCATGCAAGCAGTGGTCTATTTTAAAGAACAGTGGGGCAAGGGCTGAAATGACTGGGAGTAATAAACATGCAAATTTGAAATGAGCTCAGAAAACTCCTCTGAACTGTCTCCTCAGTCTCAAAGTCGTGAGAAAAGACCTGCAGATAAAGAAGTGAATCTGCTAATATGTAAAACAGAGATGGTTGAGAATTTTTGTAAGCATTCCTGAAATCAGAGATGCCAAAAAAGTCTTTCCAGCCTTGCCTTCCCCTGCTAAACACTGTCACTGCAAAAGCTTGTATCAGCTATAGTACATGTTTGTAAGCTATGTTCTCCACTGATTTTATCTACTGCGTCCAAATAATTGCGGGCTTATTGTTTGTGCTTCTGTTCTGTGTCCAGCGGGGCTACATGAAGGGACTGTTAACTCTGTAGAAAAACAAGGAATTGCTGTGTCTACCTGAATCACACTCTTCAAAGACTAGATGTATGTCTATCTGAAAAGCTGTATAATTTGGGGGAGGGAAAAAAAAAAGGAAAAAAGAAAAGAAAAAAAAAGAAAGTGTGTGTCCCATTCAATAGATCATTGCTGGTCTGTGCACTGATCAGACACACATCACACAGATCATAGTAGGACTTCATACCGTTAGCAATGAGAGTGTTTGTCAGATTTATAATGAAGAGCAACAACTACCTCACTAAAGCATGGGAAGGGCACAACAAACCTTACAGAATGAGAATTGGTTGCAGGGTTAACAGAGGCATGATCACATGAAGGAATTACTTATAGACTACAAAATAATTATAATAATTTTGAAAAGATGTGAGGACAGTTCTGGGAATTTATTAAAACTTGAAAATAGGCCATGTATGTAAGCACAAAAGGTTAATACACTCTAACTCTGCCCTCTGTCTCTCCTTTTTTCTCTCTGACTCCATGCTTTGACACACAAGCAGAAAAAAAAGGTAGAGCTTCAATGGTTCGGTTCCAGTACAAGCAGGAAAAAGTAAATAGCAATTTGAATAGTATTCTGTATAAAGATAATACTTCCCATTCTGTTATAAAAAATACCATGTATTTATTCCTGTGTCATATTTATTATCAGTCTGTTTTACTTACTCTTTGTGTATTTAGTAGAATCAAGTTAATTAGGATCTCACATTAAGAAGTAATCTTAGGCTGTGTGGGTGTTATATATCAGTGGATTTCATCATGATAAGCCATGTGTGGGGAAGAGTACATTGCAGAGTAGTTGCAAAAGCCATTTGGAATCAGACTTCAAGAGGAGACACATGTTACATAACGACGGTCATTCTGGTGCCACATGAAGCAAGTCTCCTGATTATTTGCATCTGATTCTTGAACAAAACAGAATGCAAATGGCAGCGTAAAAATGTCACTTATGACAGATTATGCAAGTGGAAACAAGAAAATAGAAGTGGAGATGGTCTTCTAGTGCTGAAGGCATCTGCTGCTCCATCCTTGTTCCATGAGGTCAGCACGGAACTTGAAAAGTACCTCTCCTTAAACAAGAAGAATTGCTTAGAGGCTTTGCCAGGGCAAGGATAGCTCACAGAGATCTCTCTCCTCCTTAGAAATGTCATTATGATCTGACGGACAGGTCATTTGGAGTTAAGAAATCTGTGTTCTATCTTTTAGCTTTTCTGAAGTCAGATAGCAGGTTAGAAAACAGAAGTTGCATCTCTACCTCTGGATAGTATAAACTTGGTTCTGACATAGTTTCAAAAGATTTGGCCAAGATTCTGTCCACCTGATTTCAGCATTGAATATTTCACTGGACTGGCCTTTCTCTCCATCAGCTACTGAGGAAGCCCAGAATAACCAAAATCCAAACCCAGTTATGTCCCTGGTACTAGTTTAAATGAATTCTATCTTTACAGCTTAACTCAGCACAGCAAAACAAGAGGGCCGTGTGACTGAGGATACATAAATAAAATGCAAGTTCTGTGCAAGACAAGTGGTGTACTAAGAAGAAAAATTAGCTCAGCAAACGGTTTAAGAAACAATGGACACCAACAGCAGTAATGTCATATTAACAGTGACTCCACTTGGAATCATGCAGAGATGAATGATGAAAAGTCTCTTCATTCCCAAAGATATTCTATAACTAGCTAAAAGTACATGGTAGACAGACAAGTTATTCTTTTCACAATCCATTAGAAAGCAGGGATACACACACTATTATAAAGCACATTATATTTTCTTAGGTGTCACTATACATTTCTGGCAGAAAAGACATGCTGGTGCTGAAGATGTCATTTTATAACTACATACTTTAAAAAGTACAATACTGAAATGGAACCAAGGTGCTTACATCCAAAAATAACCATCCAGCTGCTGCCTGATCTTGGTTTAACCCTAAACTTCATGTCTCTGCTTGGCTTCATAGTCTCCCCTTGCCTGGAGTAGCAAGGCCAAGAGTCTTGAATGCCTAAGATTAACTGGAGTTAGAAACTATGTATTATTCTAAGGTCCATGAAAGGTCTGCTCTATGTGTTTTCTTAACATGCTAAGCTCCTTTGGCAAGCAGTCTTTGAAAAGATCACAGTAGCTCTGCTTCCTGTATTAGTCAGCTGCTGTATTTGTCACTCAGAAGTGGAAGAACCCACATTTAATTGATTCTTCAACCTGAAGAAATTCAAACCACTTGAATTCCAAAATTCAGGCCAGTTTCAAAAGGCTGCTCTGAGCACTGAGCATCTATGACAGATGAGGGAAAGTGCAGGTAGAATTAAAGGTGAAAGGAGGCTTTTACTGTTGGAGCTGAGGTATTATGCAGCAATGAATTTATGATTTGTGTGGCAGAGAGTGCAGAAAGGCAGAGATGACTGTCCAACAGCTCCACTTCCTTTTCCCATGAGTCTTTTAAAAATACTGGATAAATGTTTCAAACAGGCAGAATACATTAGTCTCCATACCACAGATACAAATTATCTTGTTGTCTTCTTCCTTGCCACCCCACCAATTTAATTTCATTAACATGAATGTATTATGTAAATGAATTTAAGGGCTTGCTATAAGTTTTCTTTCCTTACAGTGGCATTTAACTAGATGCTACAGGATAATTTTAAATTTGACAGAAAAACTGGTAGCAAGGAGCAGTAAACTAATATAAAGTGGAGGAAAATCTAACATTGCTTTAGGACAAAGTGACGTCTCAGATGACAATGGAAGTTGCACTATTAAGATCCATTAGCTAGGAGCTCACCATAGAAAAAACAGATTACACTAAGTGATCACAGTCATAGAATAATTTAGGCTGAAGGAGACCTTTGGGGGCCTTCTAGTACAACCTGCTACCACCCAAAGCAAGGGTAACTTCAAAATTAGACTAAGTTGTCCACGCCTTGTTCAGCTGAGTTCTGACTGTTTCCAAGGACAGACACTGCACAGCCTTTCTGGGCAGCCCCTTCCAGGGCTTAACCACTCCCGGGTTGAGGAGTCTTTTCCATGCATCTAGTCTGAATTTTCTCCACTGTAACTTGCAGCTATTGCTTCTCATCCTGTCACTGCACCTTCATGGTGAGTTTGGCTCCATCTTCTCTATCACCCCTCCTTAGGCAGTGGCAGTCTGCAGTTAGATTCTTCCGTCTCCCTCCAGGCTAAAAAGTCCAGTTACTTCAGACTCTCCTCCTACGTCCTGTGTCCAGACTCTTAAGCATTTTAGCAGTCTTCCTCTCTACTTTCTTTAACCTGTGAATATTTATCATTCACAGCAGTGCCCCAAACTAGATATAATGTTCCAGAAGCAAGCAGAGAACTTCCAGTAATATGGGAATAAATGCTTCCCTTGATTTGGTGGCTATACCCTGAATACTGCAGCCCAGTCTATGATTAGCCTTCTTCACCACAAGGGTGCATGCTGACTCAAGTTCCACCGGTCCATCAGGATCACCAGATCCTTCACTACAGAGCTTTCCCTCCAGTCAGTCAGTCCACAGCCAGTACTGTTGCATGCTTTATTCAATTACAAGTGCAGGGCTGTGTTGCCTTTGCTGGATTTCATGAGACATTTGTCAGGCTGCTCCTGCAGCTTGCTGAGCACCCTCTGAACCCCAGCATATCAAGTGCTGCTCCCAGTCATTCAGACTTGTCAGATCTTACATATATATACATGATCTAATACCTGAATTCTGATATCTGCATAATTCAAGGGCCTCATGAAATGAAAATTTTGCAGTAAAATATAGTAATAACAATTAACAATAAAAGATTATAATTAAAAATTATCAATAAAAGTTTTTGACTGAAAGCTAAAGTCTTTTCCAAGTGAAAGGCCATTTTGGTATGGTAGAAAAATCTTCAGTTAAAATATATATTTATTAGACTTTGTATGTATCTATTAGCTTGGATTTTGGGGAAGTGAAGGGGCTTTTTTTACCTTTGTATGTGTGTGTGTGGGGGGTGACATTGATATTTTTCTTTTATTTGGCCTCAGTTTAGAATTACATTTTGTCAATGGTTCTGCTCATGTTATTTTAGCTTGAAATGTTTCTGACCTTTCCTTTAGATTTCTCAGTTTCTGACTAATCATACACATTCCCTATAACAGCTTTTCTGTAGTGCCTTCAAATTATATCTTATCTACTATCCTCTGCAAATTGATAATAGGCATTTGAAATGTTTTCCAATATCAGAAAGTAGTTCTGCATATTTTCTTCAAGTTTTATCCTTGGAAGCAGCCAATTCTGCTAATAAGACAGGACTTCAAATCAGATTGAGTCATTTGTAGTCTAAGTCTGAATTTTGATACCCTTCTGTCAAGAAAACTGAAAGAGAAATTTCTCTGAAATTTACAATTTTCAGTTTTCAGCTGCCTGAGGTTAGCCACCTTGTGCTGGTTTTGGCACTGTGGAATATAATTTCCAGCCTTCAGCTCCTGTTCCAGAAAGCTGCAGGTATCATGTTTATTCTGTGGAATATCTTCCAGGTATGTGCAGTCACCTTAGATACAGTAGGGCAGCTGAAGGGGTACTAGATATTTGTTCAGCTAAATGAGTCAAGCTCTGACTGTGCTGACTACATCTCCACTAGTTACAATGCAAGCCTAGACATCTAGCAGAAATCTGGATTGCTATGTTGTAAACAGCTTGAGTGGAATGTACTTCCGGATAAAAGCATGTTAATGTAGGTATCTATTATCCATATTCAATACCTGAGTACATCTCAAAAGCTGTCAAATGCCCATGTTGAGGCAAATGAATCAAGCCTGTAGACATTGCAATAAGTGGAGATGAAATAACTATTCAGCAGGTCATAAACTACACACTGAAGGCTTTCTGGACAAAATCTGACTGCTAAAGTTAGGTGAAATGAATCTTACCAATTATGTCACAAATACAAACCAAATGACTGCTCTTGGTATTTGCCATAACAAATATTGCATGTGCCCAATTGTGTGCCATGTGTTTTTAAAGGTACCCTGTTGATCCGTCAGACATAGAATAATATTAATTCTATTTTGTTTTTTTTTAGTCTGTAGAGAAATATTTTTTTCCTATACTGAGCTGTATACTGACAAATAATATACAGATTAGTAGTTTTATCCATGTGTCCTCTGTAATGAATCTACTAAGATCTTATGGCCTTTGACTTAAGGTGCAGGATACTTTTCTAAGGTCATGGCCCAGGGGATAATCTTGCTATATTTAATCTGTTGAGAGCTTTTCTATCTCTGGGAGATGACTTTTTTATCATTGCCCTGTGTCCTATTGCATGCACCCTCTTTTCAAGACCATTTGCTCATTGTAAACCCAAACATGGTGTACTTACTTCTAGCTTCAGTGCAGATTCCTTATACAGGCCCAAAATTATTCATTTTCACACTGTAAAATCTACAGTCTTTTACCCCTATATCAGAATATTGACTCAGAATTTTTAGGTGAAATAAGGTGAAATATTCAATATCCATATGCATATTCTGTTTTAGTGGGGATGAGCTTTTTCTGATCACAGTAAGTCTAGAGCTTCAATGATTTATTTTCTGCCAAATGTGTTTTTCTTACAGCAATGCTACTACCATTGCTTCTGGAAGCACATTGGCTTGTAAGCCCATATCCAAATTGAAATTAATATCTGTCCTATTTGTTTTTATGAGGATATAGTCATGCAGGACAATGTTGCCCATTACTCCTCCAAAGAGTTTGGTTTAACTAGAATCGATATTATCACTCCTTGAACATGTAGTTCACCTTCTACTGATACCTGCAAACTCCTGCTGTGAAGCATAATCCTTTGCAGTTTTGACTTGTTTTTTTTTAAGGCATCACCATGTCCCATTTTAGCAGACTGTCATTTCAGTTCTGTCATATGATACTCTGCAGCAAGTGTCTTTTATTCTCCCATATTGGAGGCTTTTGCACCCACAGCATCATATCCTTGATTAAATAAGCCTAGCTCTAGGACTATTTTAACTCAGAACAATCTTGAAAAAGGACTTCCCATCTCTGTAGATTTTTTCCTTCTTTCATTCCCTTTTCTACTGTGGTTTGGTCTCATACAAAGAGCCGAAAAACCTCCAAACTGTTTTTTCTTTCATTAAATAATAATTTTTTTCAGTAACTTGTGATTTTTACCTTCTTTTTGTACTTTTTCTTTTCATCTGCATTGTCAGCCTAATTCGCTCTGACTTTTAGAAAAGTCTTATTTTGACAGTGAACAGGATGTGAAATTTTATTAATTGTTAAAAAAAATAAAACTGCACTATAATTTTAAAAGAGACAGTAAGGTGAGTAGTTTAGATACCTAGCTTTCTGACATCTGTGTTACAGTGGACAAATCCCACTGTAGATGTTTTGTCCAGACTAGTTATGTAGTCTTCCTCCATGGTAGGAGGAGAATGCTCAGATAATTCAGCTTACCTATGTTCAACCTTATTTTAGGATACTCTGTAGTGTTAAATACCACTGATGTCCTCAGAAGTAAAGCCAAAATATACTTAGAGGTCAAATTGTCAAATGTATTTATCACAGAATCACAGAATGTTAAGAGTTGGAAGGGACCTCGAAAGATCATCCAGTCCAACCGCCCTGCCAGAGCAAGATCACCTAGACTAGATCACACAGGAACGCATCCAGGCAGGTTTTGAATGTCTCCAGAGAAGTAGACTCCACAACCTCACTGGGCAGCCTGTTCCAATGCTCTGTCACCCTTACAGTAAAAAAGATTTTCCCTCATGGACAGATTGAACCTCCTATGCTCCAGCTTGCT
>NW_010172310.1:3260-23298 GCF_000695765.1 Mesitornis unicolor | reverse complement strand
AAAGAGTCTCACTAGCGAACCATCCCACACACATCAGTGCTTCACCCACAGGCTCATCGCTAGTGAGTTGTGTTTTATCCCCTTCCCCCCCACCCCCTTCAAATCTAGTTTAAAGCCCTGTCTATGAGCCCTGCTAACTCTTGTCCCAGGAACCTTTTCCCCTTTTGAGATAGACGTACTCCATCTCTTGTCACCAAAGCTGGTGGAGTGTAAATTGATCTGTGATTAAAAAACCCAAAGTCCTGCCTGTGGCACCAGTCTCTGAGCCAGACATTGATCTGCTGGCTCTTTCTGTTTATCGCCTCAGATCTTCCTGCAGTTGGTGGGATAGAGGAGAACACTACTTGTGCTCCAGATCCCTTAACCAGTTGTCCCAAGCCCTTGAAGTCTCTCTTCATTATTCTCAAACTACTTGTTGCAATCTCATCACTGCCTACCTGAAAGACCATCAACGGGTGGTCTGCAGAAAGTGACCTGCAGTCTTCCAGGGTTCTGGCATCAAGTCTAGGGCATTAGAACTGCACTTCTTCAAAACAGCTTGTAAAATGCAAGCAAATATTTGTGCACTTGCTATGAAAACATTGAAGTTCTCACTTGAGCACTGCCCGCTAACAAGGAGCACAGTGAAATAGGAGTGGATCAGAAGATTACATTCAGCTGTGCTGAGGTCCCTACAGCTGAGGTATGCACTGCTGTACTGTTTTGGACAAGGTGCAGTCTGGTTCCCTGGACCAAATATCTGTGCATGAGGTTCAAAGTGCTGCCTTGCTGCAAGTTCTCTTTCCACCTGCCACATCCTACCCCAGCCATCCTCTCTGGTACACAGCCTCCCATGCACAAGCTTTGTGCTTTTGATCGTATTCACAGGTGACCACATGGGCCTGCTGTCCAGGACTTCTCCCAGAGCTAAGTTTGATCAGTAGGGGAGAAACAATGAGAGGCTTCACACTGCAGTTACAGCAGCTTCTCTATGAGGACACTCAGAATGAGCTGGCTATTCCTGGACAAACCTTTGCCTGGGGAAAAAGATAAGGCACTGAGTTTCTGAAAGTCTCTTTAATCGCTTTGTGCCCTGTCAGCTGAAGGCTCAGGACCAGGGAGATGATATGGAACCAGTGGGTTGACCAGAAGCAAGGTGCAAAACTTCAACATGAAGCTTCATGGCACCACCATCTCACCACCACTGCACTGCATGGTGGTTGCCCCTCAGAACCTTGTGACCTCTGAGTCCCACCAGCCAGCAGCAAAGTAGGCTGTGGTGGAAAAGTCCAACATGGGCAAAGTCGTCATTTAGGATCCCAAAGCCATCCTCCAAACCTTCTCAGTTTGGACTGCATGAGTCAGAGGTACCACTGAATCCATTCAGGCTACGTCTCTCCAGGGGTTTCCTATCTGGCAAGGCCCAATCTCTCATCCAGTGCGTGTCCCAGAGCAGCTGCAACTACTCAGTCCAAAGTGCTACCACCCAGTTGTCAGTAAGGCCTTGGTGGACCCACCAACACAGATTCACAGGCATCCTGGCAGGCTTCACTAGAAGGCCTCATGATATCCGTGTTTTCCCCTCCTCCAGCATCAGGTTTAAAGGAGATGCTGAAAGCTTCTTTCCAAGCAGGATCATTCACAGCATAAAGTGGAAGAGGCTGAAGCCCCTCTGTGCTGTTGTGTGCTGAAGCCATACATACACAACAGTGGAGAACAGGGCTAGTTTAGCCACATGCAATGAAATGTTATGAATAAGTGGAATGGGCTTTTTCAATTTGTCTGCAATATGGTACATCCTGATTGACAGACTAGACACAAATGTGCAAACTGCACAAGCTGCACAGATCAGGGCAGCCCTGATGACTGCTGTGTCCTACACATCTTCTGCAAATAATTGTTTGAGCCTTTCCATTTGCATCAGGAGAACTAGGGCTAATTTCTTCAGCAGCTTTTTGCCCATCTTGTGTGGTCTGTGAGTAGCTGAGGAAGACAGATGATCTCCTACATCTGACCTTGCCTTCATTAATGGGGTGAACTGAGCAAGTTATGGTGGAGTCCAATAAACTGTACATGACTATTTCTGGAGAAGGGATTTAGGTTTGCCTGCTTTACCCACTCGCTTCCCAAAGGACTTCAATCCACATTTCTTCTGTGCAAGCTGGTTACTCTGACTGTGTCTGCCCTGGCCTCCTGTGTCTTTTTTGACCTTTTGAGCATTCTGGCATGTGGCTGTGACTGCTGCCTCCTCAACCCTCAGGAAACATCATAGACTGAGGGCTACGTGTTTTGCTGGAGAAAAATGCAGCTGACAAGTGGCTGTGCCATGCGGCTCAGGAAAAGGAGGAGGGTGAGGAGAGATTTGCTTGCTGTCTGCTGCTTGGGAGACGGTGGAGAGAGCAGCAGAGAGAATAAGGCTGCGTAAGCAGCTTGTATGGATGGGGGAGTGAGACTTGATAAGGGCAGGAGATGTCCCAGCGATAGCCATGTGGTCTGGAGCCTGCTGCCATTTTCTGTCCTTTCAGCCTACACCTAAAGATGTCTCTGAAGAGTGGGGGACGCAGAAAACATTACTCTTCCTTGTGCTCCATTAACTGGCCTACCTGGCACACCCCGGGAGCTTAACTTAGTGGCTCTAGAGGAAGCCAGATATTCTCCTAGTAGAAGCTGTCACTTGTACCCCCCCCAGTCACCCAAAAAAGAAACTCATAGAAGAGCAGCCCACTTACTCAGGCTGGAGTGAGAAGTACTGGCACAGGGGATGGCTGATGCAGGCTGAGGCTAGGACTGGACTGAAAAGTTTTCCTGGATTTGCCTTCTCTGGGGGTCTCTCTGAAAGTCCTAGAAACAGGATCCAAAGGACACTTTTTCATTGTGAATCTCCTGCATGGTCTGTCCAGATCATGGATATCCAAAGGAGTGGCTGATTTAGTCTCTCTCAAAGATCTGTTCTAGGTGTATGTATGCCATCACAACATGGGTAACTGCTGCCATGTCACCACTCTGCATGGCTCTTTGCTCAGGTCTGCAAGGACACGGACACCTTGAACTTGTTCTCGTTACCACCTGGCAAGCACCTGGTAGTGCTGCAATGCTGTTTCCTTCAAGCTCTAGATTGCTCTGCACTGGCTTTCCTGAGAGAAGAAAAGGATTGATGTTACCAAACAACAACAAAAAAGCCCCCTCCCCCCAGAAAAAAGATATAAAAGAGATAGGTGATTCAGCAAGAACAGTAGCAGAAGGTACAGCAAGCAAAGCAGTGAAAAGATTAAGCAGCGAAAGTCCTAGGGAAGATGAAGAAGCAAGTTACAAAGTTAAGGGGCTAGCAGACAGCAGGAAACATGAGAGGGCTGACACATTTTGGGCCTTTGTATATCCTGAGAAGCATCCAGAGTGTCACAGGGTCTCCTGAAGAACTTCAGTCCATGCTGGAGGATTTTGCAATGGTAGGCTCGCTTGCAGCTTTGAACACTTTAGGAGTGGGCACACAGTAAGTGCACACTTGAAAGTGGTTTGGCTTCCTCCAGAAAGGATTTAGTCTGCAAGCACCAAAACTGCTCTGTGGTCCAAACCAGTGGTAGGAAGTAGGGACAGCTGGGGACATTCGCTCCAGAGCCACAACAGCACTCCAAGCCTATCTGTATCTGTATCTGCAGCTGATGGCCAGCATTGCAATGCAAATGTAGCTGCTGCTGTAAAGAAATTGCAAACCAAGGACAAGACAGTGACACAGCCCCAGGATCACACAGAACAAGCAGACTCCTGATGACAGCTTGGCGTCAGACCAAACCACAGACACAGTCAAACCAAATATTGCCCGGAGTATTAGCCATCCCCAGAGGGACTGGGGGCAGGACAGCCTGTAGCTTCAGCCACAGCCCACAGCAGGGACTATCACTGTCCGGCTGCGGGTGAGGAGTCTCCTCCATGGCAGCACTGTGCCTGAGGCAGGAGGAAGCAAGCCCAGCTTGCTTATCAAGAGGGACATGAGAATCACATCATCAGGAGTCATTAGATGATGCAGCCAAAAGGCGTAGTTTGTTCATTTTGTTTGGATTTACCTGATGTTAGTGAAATGATAGATTCACGTCAGTACTGGCATTAAGCTTTTTACACTTAGGCCCAAAGTGATAAAGACACTTTGGCTTCCAATTGCTTTCATCAAGCTGTGCCTTCACATTTGCTGAATATGCTTCTCAGTTTGTTGAAACCAAGATTTTTCATGTTTGATCAAATTTCTTTATAACTCCCACCCTCAGAAAAGTAAAGTTGTTTCTAATTTCGTTGCAGAAAGACATAAAAACAAACCTGTCACTCATCTGTGCCCTACAGGCTTTTCAGACTCTTTCTTTTGGCATTTGTCTTGCTATTGAAGAACCTTTCTCGATAATTGGGCAATGAAATGTTAATACTTTCCGGGCTGGGGAGTGAGGGATAGACTTTTTTCCAGAAAGAAACAGAACAATGTCTAACATAGACAAAATTTCAGTCTTGTTCTTCGTTGACCTTTTAATGTTCAGGAATGCATCCTCACCACTGCTTGCTTTAGTGTCAGTTTGGATTTAATGACAAGAGGCATAGTCCAACAACCATCTTTTCTCGCCATTTGGGAATGGATCGGACATAGTTATAGTTGTTACCTCCACAAGCAGCATGATTGTACTGTTTTTGTGTTTCGATATATAAAAAGAATCTGTACTAGGGATAACATGCAGGTCTAAGTAACGTACAGCTAGCGTATGGGCTCCTGCTGTGTATTTTTGACACTCCTTAACAGTGAGAATTAAAATCTATAGCTCTCATCTTTCAGGTGATAGCATCAAGACAGGCTGCAGTGACTACACAGAGCTTTCCTGAAATCAAATTGGTCTCTGAGCAAACACAGCTCTTCATATGAGAACTACTAAATAAGAACAATTTAGAACTGCAACTTAAAGTGCAGGGTATAGAGAAACAAGCACTGTTTATTGCAGCAGATGAAGCTGTAGCTGATAGTTGTCTCTGACTTGGTTCTGTGACACTTTTATTAGGGATATGGACAGCAGTTACCAACAGCAGCTCATAGCTATGCGAAGAGGTAATCTCCGGTGGAAAAAACCACAACCATTACCAACTAATTAATCTTGCATTCCACTTCAGGTCTCTCCCACACAAATGGGGGAAGGTGTGTCATGATTCACATCACTGCCAAAATAGCACAACATGGTATTTCTTAGTTTAATTGTTTCAACAGATCATTTATTTTTTTCTGTAAGAATGAGTTTGATATGAGCTCTCATCCTTGACATACCAGGGTGCACTTCATTAAATGCAGTTTACCTGCACTGAATGATAACAAGACCCCCGGTGCTGCAGGAATTACAGCAGACTGCACACTCTCCGGGCAGCGAAGCCAGTACCGCACGTTGTCAGTCACAGCCGTACTCTCCCATGTCCTTCAGCACGTGTTCAACAGAGGACACCAAAGGTCTGTGGCAAGTGGTAAGAAGACTGCTAGCAAGACTCCTGAGAAGTTCGGATTTTGAGAGAGAAAGCCCAGGGGAAACAGGGTGATGCCACTGCTGGGAATTTCATAGAATCATTAAGGTTGGAAAAGACCTCTAAGATCATCAAGTCCAACTGCCAACCCAACCCAATTTGAATCAGACAAACTTCTACTGACTCACTTCTTAATCGTGAGCTATAAGATCAGCCATAAAGATATTCTTATGCCCCAGGAGTCTCAGAAGAACATCGATATACAGCATTGAGAATCCCTTGTGTGCCTGCCACACACCTTACTCATAAGTATGATTTACTCACTTTTTCAGTCAGTGCCATTTTTCCCTTACAAATGTCAGAAGTGGCTTCCTATATTCACAGTTTCAACTGAGCGCTTACATATTAGGGATGTAGTAAGCATTTTAAAATAGGTTCATAATAAGTTCATAAAGCCTTCCTAAAATCTCAGTGCATTCAGCACGTGCCTGTCTTTTATACATCAGTCTGGCTTTCTCAACAGTAAAAACAAAGACAATGAATCCCTAGCCAGACAACAACCTGCTTAAAACACTGGATACACAAACAAGGCACTGAAATGCTTTTCAGAGAAATACACAAGTGCATGCATGTGCCTACTAACAAGCTATTGGGTTTTCTCACCACGCAATTATGATATTAAAAGAAAAATACATGGCAATACAAAGTCAGTTGAAGGAACAAATCAGAGTAATGGGTTATAGTTTCCCAGATTTTTTCCCTACTGAATGATAAGCATGTATTTGTACCACTTACTGATACACTACACTGAGATTAAGATTAATTTGATTCAATCTCAATACTAAGTTCCTGACCTCAGAGTATCCATGGCAAGCACAACAAACAAGGAATTTGGGAACCACGGCAAGGTAAGTACTCAGCAATTCACCTCAAGAGTGCTGTTTTATCTATGCCTTGTTAAGGGATTAATGCAACACTGATTGAAATTGGTGAGAATTTTATGGCAGAGTTGAAAAGAATTGTGAGCTGTGAATTATGACAGAAAAAAAGGCTCCTGCAGTCACTATGGATGGCATGTGAAGAAACAGGAAATAAATTTACTTTTTAGGTGTCCTAGTGTTTATCTGAAAGTAATCTGTAAGTTCACACAAAGTGCATTATTTCTCTGTAACTGATAAATGGAGGCAATTCCCTCTCACCTTTACAATGAGACAGCCTTCCACTGCACTTCAGTAGGGCAGGCCATAGGTCACATGCAAAAGAAGATTTCTTCAAGGCAACACAGTGTCACTCACCTTATCTTAGTCATCAAAAATGGAACCTGCACTGTTAGAATCCCCAGGACCTTCCTTTGACATTGCCATAGAGGTTGGGTTCCAGCTTTTAGAACTTATATGAATATCGTTGCACTTCACTGTTGCAATGAAATGTTTTTATTTCAGTAATAAAAATAAAATAATACTAATAAATATAGATACACAAAACAGGAGGTATTCTGTGGTCCAGCAACCAATATCTATATTTATTTAACATTTTTAAAGGCCAAGCCTAGGGGAAGTGAAGCACAAGGACTGAGAGTCAATGAACACATATCCACAGGGCAGAGCCTCTGAGTCTTTCAGTTCCAGACAGCACCTGCCCAGAAGGTACTTTGCACTAGTTACTGGTGAACTTGGACTTTGCCCTTCCTTGAATAACGCATATAACAACATCAACAACACAAATCATAACCCTGGCTTACCCCCAGAAGTAGCTGAACAGAGATCAGTAGAGTGAGAAAAGTAAAGAATAAACCCACAGCACATATGGCAATGCTGAACAAATGTGAAAGCAGAGCTGCAGTCTGGTTTGCAGTAGCCCTTCACCTCTACTTGAAATCCTGGAACAGCCAGCCACGACTTACCTAATATACCTGTTAGGGATAAAGAATGGATTCATTTACACAGTATTTGCAGTGAGAGTAATGTATTCAATGAAAAGCAAGTCATGCCCACCCTGCCACAAATCTCTAGTAAATAGATTCTATTTATCTCTCCACCTATTCCTGTCTTCCTTGCCACTCACTGTTCTCTCCACAGTCAAAATACATTGCTTCGCTAGCACTTATTTCTTCAGTTAAAGTCTCACCAGAGACATCCCTCACTGCAAAAGCTCAATCACCTCTCAATAGGATTATTGCTGACCTCCCTCCATGGTGTCCCAAACCCCTCAGCAATTCCATACTCCACTCTAGGCTGGTCACAGTGGAGCTCTAATAACAAGTCATCTTTCCCTTTACCCTGTCTTGAAGTCCACTTCTTTCAAGGAATTCCTTTGCTGGCCTCCTGCCTTTGTTTTCACGGTTCCCAGCTTCAGTATCTGGCACAATCTCACTTCCACTATCGCTGCAGTTTCTCCCTTTCTTTCCTTGAAGCTTTCCTAAGCATCTTTTCTTGCTGAAACCCCACATCGTTGCCATCATCCTCTTTCTTCAGCTGCAACATGCTAAAAACTAGGTTTTGTTCCAGCACTTTGGAGACAGAATTACAGTTCATGGGAGGTTTTTTAAGATCATAAATGTCTAAGATCAGAGATCATACATCAGTCTCATACAGTGTCTATTGAAATGTGTCCTCAGGCTATGTTTGATGGATCTGTAAAACTGGAAATAGAAATAACACTTAGGAAAGGGGTAATTGCCGAGAATTTCCAAGAGCTGTAGCACATGCCAGGGATACAAGAGGAAGTAGAGATGACAGTAATCAAAGTTAGACTTGCCTGCCTGCACTTCATAGTGAGATTTCTGCACTGAGCTCTCCTGATGCTCATCAGCAGCAAGAGGACAAAATGGAAACCCATTATCCCATAAGTTAGCGTGAACAGCTAGTAGGTGTGACATGAACATAACTTGAGGCTTGTAGCATCTTGTTTTCCCTAAGCAAAGAGAGAAAAAAGGTACTGTGCATCAAAAAAAGTATGAAAGTGTCCTGAGCCTTCTCCTTGTACACTGTTAATCAGCAGTCTGTACCCCAGGGTCTTTCCTTAGGCACTGTCAAACCTTGGGAGAGAGAACACGATGTAAAAGTTCAGGATGTCACTAAGAGCAAGGTAAAGGGCCAAATGAAGGAGGAGAGCAGTGGAACAATGGACTGGAAGGTGGGAAACAGTGTCAGAGGTTAAAATAATTTTAGGTAAAAAAACAGCCAAACGACAGTGTGGGAGGCTAGTGAACATGGATAAAAACAGAGTTGAAATGTAAAAAGTGAACTCCAAACATCAAAATATTCCAATACATAATGCATGGTCATTCCTACCATATATATAGGGGGAAGAAAATGAAGAAATCAGAGCAAAAGAAATAGAAGAGCGTAAAGGAGACAAGAAAGTCACAAAGTCACAGAATCAAAGAATGTATTGGGTTGGAAGGGACCTTTAAAGGTCATCCAGACCAACCCCCCTGCAGTGAGCAAGGACAATGTTACTGGATCAGGTTGCTCTGAACCCCATCAAGCCTGACCTTGAATATCTCCAGGGATGGGGCCTGCACCACCTCTCTGGGCAACCAGTTCCAGTGATCTACCACCCCTATGGTGAAGAGCTTTTTTCGTCATATCCAACCTAAATCTACCCTTTTTCTAGTTTAAAACCATTACCCCTCATCCTATTGCTCCATGCCCTAGTGAACAGCTCTTCCCCAGATTTCTTATAGGCACCTTTCAGGTATGGGAAGGTTGCTATAAGGTCCCCCTGGAGCCTTCTCTTCTCCAGGCTGAACAACCCCAACTCTCAGCCTGTCTTCATAGGAGAGGTGCTCCAGCCCTGTGATCATCTTTGTGGCCTCCTCTGCCCACGCTCCAGCACTTCAATGTCCTTTTTGTGCTGGGGACTCCAAAGCTGGATGCAGTATCCAGGCGGGGTCTCACCAGAGCAGAGCAGAGGGGCAGAATCACCTCCATGGCCGTGCTGGCCACACTTGTTGTGATGCAGCCCGGGATGAGGTTGGTTTCTGGGCTGCAGATGGACACTGGTGGCTCATGTCCAGCTTCTCATCCACCAGTACCCCAAGTCCTTTTCCTCAGGGCAGCTTTCCAGCACAGCATCTCCCAGCCTGTATCAGTAACAAGGATTGTTCTGACCCAGGTGCAGGACCCTGCACTTGGCCTTGTTGAACCTCTTGAGGTTCACCTGGGGCCACTTCTCCAGCTTGTTCACTGTCCTTAGGCATATGAGTCATATGAGAAGCATAGTCAGGACCCTAAATTTCAAGAAAGTCTAAATAAAGTGTCCCTTTCAATATTCAACCATTTCACAATTTCCCCAGTTTCACTAAAATAGATTATTATAAGCCAGTAGCATTTTCTGGAGGGAAGCTGTAGATTTTAATAGAAATATTATCAGCTCTTGCTATAAATGATACTTGTCTCTGTGCCCAGATATTTTGCCTTTGGGAGCAAAACAGGTTTTCTCCCCCAATCTGCTGTTCTTGGAGAGATTTTTACAGTATTCCCTCATGGTGCCTCCCCACAGTTCCAGTGAAGAACTTGGTGTAGTCTGAGGCTATGGATAGATTGAGATAAATTTTGCAGAGAGGAAAAAAGGATGACAAATCTGGTTCTAGAAAGTTAACTCTCAGGTCACCTGCTGACAGTTTCCATACTACTGCCAAGATTACTGTTATAATTAAGGTACTGCCTAGGAATATCAGACAGAAATTAGGAGTCTATTTCTGAACACAATGTAGAGATAAATAATGCAAATTCCACCGTTTCTAATAAGAGAACAATAAAATGCGAGCCCAGTCCTGTGCCCAGCTCAAACAGTTTTGTCGCAGAAACTCATGGTCCAGGATTCCACTGTGAGGCAGCGGAGACACCAGCCAGAGAAGAGCAACAAAAACAGTGAATGAAATCTAACAGGGAACCAAGGCTTTGAGGACACAGCTCTTTATTTGCTCACCCTCTGTCTTCAAAAAGCTGTGATAATGGTCCCCACAGTGCAGTTTGCCATAGGGCTTTTTCATTTTTTCCGTTTGCTTTTCTTCAGGGGGAGACACTCAGGAGTTAAATAATAGAAAATATTATTAAAGGTTATGAAAAAAGCATGACAGAGTTCAAATTTTAAACAGATCTGTAAGTGTCCCTTAGGCTTACCTCTTCACTGGAGGAGAAAGGTGGAAACTTTTGTTGTGCATCACTGATAAACACTCACCTGATGTAATAAGACCTGCACCAAGTAAATTCTCAAGTCAACCACATGTAAGTAGTTTACTGGAGTTTCCTGCTTTCCTATTGAAGGGTCTTCTAACAAACTTTTGCAGTCCATTCTGTATGAGATCCTATCAACAGATGCTATATAATCTCCCCTAATTACTATCAACCATTACTGGGCTGTTCATCATTTTTTCGTATTCTGGTAGATTGCTTGTTCTCATTTTAATCAGTCAACTCATCCCACGAGTCAGAATCTGTATAAATGTCAAGTCAATACTTAATTCTGTTAAGGCTGAAATTGAAAACCTTATCTCCTAAAACAAACTACATTTTGCAGTCTGGGCTCTGAGTCAAATCAGGTGATGTGAGGGAAAGCTCAGAGGATCAGAAGAAATGCCTGGAACATTTTGTAAGCAAGTGACCATAAATTGCCTGTCTCACCAAATGCCACCTCAGGTAGATCCCTGGCACCCTACACTACAGTGTACTGTCAAAGACTTGACATTTCCAGTAAAGATTATTGTACTTTAGTAGGGACTTAAAGGATATTCTGCATCCATTAGTGGCCTGCTCAGTGCTGAAAGGCTTAATGAATTGCTTGAGATATCTAGAATAGTATATTATCACTCACTTATTGGAAAAGTACCAGGCAGATTATCGAATTATGCTCTTTTTTTTAATTAATAACTAAGGAGACACTGCTTTTAACTGCAGGAATTTTCAGTAATCATTAAATACAAGGGGATCACAAGCCATAGAGAAGTTAAAGGGAAACATATAAAGGTGCCTTCAGACAACAAAGATTGTTCTACAAACAATCTACAAAGATTTTCTAATTTCAAAGCTTCAAGAGAACACCATTTCCAGGGTTTGACAGGAAGAGAAGAGTGGGGACTTGTGCTCCTTCTTAGACATTTGCTGGGAATTCAGTCTCCCAGCATGGTGACCTTTTTCTTGGTGGTTTAGATAGATGCAAGATTGAATTTACAGCTAAATTAGCTTCATAATATTAGTAAATGAGACTGCACTGCTCTGTATTTATAGTCTGCTTGGAAATGTGAGATTCATCTGCCCTTTCCAAGACAGACATCAATGAAGAGACTAAGGAGCTTCACGCTGAACAGAAAAAAATATCTTTTTTTAGGTTCATATTATTTTACTTATTTTAGATATAATCAAGTGGAGGCATTGAAAACATGGGGGTTTAAGCTGCTGAGTACCATGCATTTTCTGTGAAAGATATACTTTAATAAGCCAGGTAGGATGCATCCCTGGATGGGACTCTGAGAAGTAAGGGACATGTGGAAAGGCTGAGGGAGCTGGGTCTCTTTAGTTTGCAGAAGAGACTGAGGGGAGACCTCATTCATGTTTATAAATATTTAAGGGGTGAGTGTCACGAGGATGGAGCCAGGCTCTTCTCGGTGACAAACAATGATAGGACAAGAGGTAACGGACACAAGCTGGAACACAGGAGGTTCCACTTAAATTTGAGAAGAAACTTCTTCTCAGTGAGGGTGACAGAGCACTGGAACAGGCTGCCCAGAGAGGTTGTGGAGTCTCCTTCTCTGCAGACATTCAAAACCCGCCTGGACGCCTTCCTGTGTAACCTCATCTGGGTGTTCCTGTTCCGGCAGGGGGATTGGACGGGATGAGCTTTTGAGGTCCCTTCCAACCCCTGACATTCTGTGATTCTGTGATTTTATGGCTTCTCACAATCTCCTAGGACTGCTTTACAGGCACTAGTTAGGACAACGCAAACAAAACAAAAGAAAACAAAACAAAAAGCTGATCTGGTAAACATAATAATTTCTCATTTGAACAGATCCTACAGCAGAGCAAGTGCAGCCTTTAGAAGCATCATCGCTAGACCTGGGTATTCACTTCTCTGGAAAGCGTCCCCTCTCCTGGTGACTTCTGGGCCGTGTAACTGCGAACTCAGGTAATCCATAGCTGGGGAAAGATTGTGGTTCTTAAAAAATCCCTTGTTTTAAATAAAAAGCTAAAACAGTAAGACAGATTCATAGATTTACAAAAAAAAACCCATCTCTCAGATATAGGTCTTCAGGTTTTAGCATGGACTTTAATAACTGAATTCCTAAGCAGTCTCAAAGCATGACTGGAATGGCTTTGGCAAGATCTCCCATCTTGAGCAATTGGGCATGAATTTTTACTTCCTCAAACACAAAAACCCATTTGCTAAATACTAAAAAGAAAACGAACCCCTCCTTCATTTTTTAGCCATCACTAAGTTAGAGAAATAGGGTGGGGTTAAAGTGTTCTCGCAGTAAGGCAAGAGGGATGCAGAGCTACAGCAGAAAGGGGTGTTCACATAAAAAGTCATTATTTAGTTATCCTCTGTGCTGGCAACTGCACCCCCTTTGCCCACTATCCTGCCTTCAAACCAATCTCCCAACGGGGTGCTGCAGAGAGCATCTCTATCTCAGACCAACTTGTGCTGGGGGGACTACAAGCACTCCTCTGTATCAGAACATCATTAGACTATTTTCAGGTTTGAGAGCAGGCAGAGGCTGTTTGAAATCATAGCTGCTTCTTCTGAGCAGTGAGATTCAGAAGGGTTTTGGTTTTCCCCTAAGTAGGGTGCTTTAAGAGGATTTATAAGGCCTATTTGGGAAACTGAGGAAGGGTCTTTACTGTCCTACTTTTTATCTTGCTATCCAGCAAATGAAATACAAATTAACCCTAATCTGTAGCTTCCATTTTACACCTGGTTTTTTTGATGTGCTTCTCACTGAGGAAGAGAAAGTCCAGGCTGCCACCATGCTACAGTCAGTGAGAAAGTCACTGTCAGAGCTCCCGCAAACCTGGGTTGCCATCCTGCCTGCTGCAAACCAGCTCTCAAGCTTGGAGCTGTTGAGTGTTAAAGCACACTCTGGGATACGGGCTTGGCTAACTGCTGTTATCCAAACAAGCTAGCAGGAACTCCCTTTTCCACTGAAAAGAAAGGCTCCTGTGATAGGGTTGATAACTTCACCTTTCATTTAATAAGTCTCTTCAGTAGAAATGAGAACCCTGCTTTTTCACTGATTTTAGTGTTTTTTAAACTATACAACAGAGTCCCTGGGAAGTAATGTGGTGGACTGCATTAGGCCTTAGGCAGCACCTGGGAAAGACAGGTTTCTTCCTGCTTTTGAGCTGCTGCATTCATTGCCTCTGTTCTGTTCAGCCTTGGTTGCAGTGTCTCCTCAAACACTGAATTCCTCTGCACAGGGGTTGTCTCCCACTGTGCATGTGGGGAGCACAGCAAGATGAACTGCCATTCAGGTCCTACTGAAAAACAAGTTACCAGCTAGTCTGACTGTAGCTGGGCATATACCACACTAAAACAATAGGATACAAGTACTGACCTTTGTTTAAAATAGCTTCAAGAAATCAGAAAATTCTTCTTTGAGAACTGATACTTGAAATAATAATAATCTCCAAAATACAGCCCACACCGATCCAAGCAGAAATGCAAGCCTAGCTAGAAACCCGAGTGCGGCAGGAGATACTTGTCTGAGACCTGCCTTGGGTAGCGTGGTGTGTCCCTGGGCACTCATGCACACATACGTCATGCAAAAGAAGGGCACAGAGCAAAGACAGAAGGATGCCCATCCTGAACAAGCACGTCAGTGTAATCATGAAAAAGACCTTCTCAGTGAAAGAGGGTGTTGGCTGTTAGAGCACCGAGTGACAGTATCTGGTCCAGCGGCTCTCCTGTGCTTGAGGAAGGACAACTGGCTTCTCAAATAAACAAGATCAGCTCCAAGCAGTAGCTCTCTCTCCCACCAGTTTCACTTTAGTGATACAATCAACCAGAGTCTGATTTTTTTTTTGCTAGATATGCACATCAAAGAAGTATCAATATTAACAATGCTAATTAATGTAGCAGAAAAAGAAGTGTCAGGACAAATAAGCCAGGAAAGTTACACATGTGCTGTGTTTGTCACGGAACAACAGCAAAAAGCAGGTGGCACACATCTCCAAACCCCACTGTCTAGAAAGTTTTTCTCCCTTGATTTTCTGCTGTGCTGTGGCTTTTATTCTGCCTTTGCTGCATCAATTCACACGTGATCAGTGAAAAAAGAAACAATTCTGATTTTCTGAATCTATAAACACCAAAAGCTCTCCACAAAGACAAAGGAATGAAGAGCTAAGGGCTCATGCAGCAATCTGGACCTGCAGAGACACCGTGTAATTCTGCTTCCATTTTTCTCCCAGCAGAACAAAAGCCAGACTTACATCCTGAAAGACAGAGACACCAAAGGGCGTGCTAGGTGACCCAACAGACCTTTTGCGTCTCTAACGTCTGATTCAGTACAAGGAATGCAGACCTGTGAATCACGACACCAAGCTGAACAAGCAGTGACATGGCTGGAGCCGAAAGACCTCCAAACATTTCCACTCTACCCGATGCCTTATCATAAGCATATAACAAACTGAAAAAGATTATGTGTTCGAGACAGAAGCACAAACCAGAAGGTGGTGTGCCAGCCTGGTCCCTCCAGCAGCACGTTTCCTTACAGAGGTAACAGTCTTTGGACTAAAGACTCTGTGGGCAGGGGATGGAAAGGAATCCCAAACTCAGATACCTCACAGGTAGGCAGAAGCTCTGATTCATGTTGCAATAATTTGTAACAGCCTGCAGCCATAAGGCCGAATACTTTCATCTCCTCAGATCTCGTGAGCTAAAGCGCTGTTAGCTGGATCAATATTTGCAGTGGAAGGTCTCCAAGTGGCACCAACGTGGGCAGGAAGCGAAGCTGGTGAGAACTGGGCGGCTACCCCGACTAAGCCAGAACCACAGCTCGAGGTTTGGAAGGAGTTACTCTGGCAGCGCTGCCACTTCTTACATAGGACTGTAAAGGGCAACCCTGGTGATGTGTGGTCAATAAAAGCACCAGGCCACTTTCTGAATAGGGTTCTCTGATACCCTGGACAAAGTCCAACCTATGCAATTGCAGCCTAATGCCTTGCCACAGCTGCGGCTGGAGACAACACAGATTCTCCCTGCTAGCAAACCCATGCGGGTCCCTGGGTTCTCTTTATGTGTTGACCCAATCCAGTCTGGAACCATGGCAATCCACAGTTTTAACTAACTACAGATTTAACAGGCTAAGGATGATAAACTTGGTCTAAAATCTCGGACTGATTTCAATAAAACCTAAGGGTATGCTTAAGGAATGAGTTGGTTTTCTTGAGCTGTTGTCGCTAGTTAAAAACAACGAGCCAATAGATAATGCTGAGTTTGAAATGAGGATTTTTGCATATGTTTCAGCCCATTTTGTCTGTTTTGGGAATGGCCAAAGAACTCAAGACTGAAAAAATAAGTACAAGCAAAACACAGTTGTCTCCTTGTTACTGAAGCAAACACTAAGGCATATATTATCATTGTCAGAAAAAAGACTTTATTGGGACAAAGAGACTCAATGCTACAGCCTGCAGCAAAGATACCATTAATAAAATAAATCACATCATTCACAACTACAAGTGCTTCACTTTAAAGGCAAAAAATAGGCAGAATAGGACTGTGTGTACTTGGATGAAACAGTACAGTCTGTATCAGTGTACTGCACACGTCAATACTGCTCATACAATGGATAAAGAGGAAATGCAACACAGTCAAATAGCTTTATTAATCTTCTGCACAATTACCTTCTGCTAAACTCATATAACCAAAGGTCTACATGCTAAATAAGCTATCAGGTTGCTCCACCATGAATAAATAAATTTCCAGAGGAGAAAAAAAAAAAAGATAATGAAAGCTTAATTATCAGTATCTTTTAAGGCCAGTGGGCAAATGTTTCAATAAAATATAAGATGACCTGGGGCAAAACAGGAGCACACTGAAGCTTTCCAATGTAAGAAGCAAACTGATACCTCTCAAGTTTCAGCCAAATTTCACATACTACTTGAGATTGTTCTTTTTTTTCTTCATGCAAATCAACAGGACAGAGGGTAGAAACCCAAGCAAGTAGCCACATAGAGGAGAAAATGAATCCTGTGAAGGAGAGGCCAGCTGACTAACAGCATCATCACTGCTGACCTGTCATTCAGCCAATCCATAGCTCTAAATCAGCCAAAATGATGCTACTTGCCCAGAGAAACACAGAAAGGGAACTAGAAAGTCTTATAAAAGCAAAAGGAAAAACAGTGTGGATATGAGCAGGTGATGGAGATACAGAACACAAAGCTACTGTTCTGCTGTGAACAGAAAACTTTTCTCGAGGATTTTATGTTTATGCTTCGCAAATGAGAAACTAATAGGCCAAACCCTTCATCCCACTAAGGAAATTTGGGGGCCATATAGACTAAAGTGCAGCTTTAAATGAGGCAGAGGTTCTGGCACAGAGTGCCCAGCGTGTGAGGAGACTTTTTGGTGCCAGCCATTCCACAGCTCCCTCAGAGGAGGAAGATAGGATGTGACAGGAGCAGGGCTGACATGAAATGCATCACATTCAGTCTGCCTTTAACACAAACAACTTTGAGTATGTCTGAGGTTGATTTTTTGGACAGGAGAGGGTTCTGCATTGGAGAGATGTGACTATCTCTCCATTAGTTCTGAGGTATGGACTGGGACTCAACACTGATTTGGTTATTTGCACATGAATGCTGTGAATGTGAAATGTGTAAGTAAATACTTCTAAAATGCTAACCAAACTCCCAGACATTTCACTGACACACTCAGAAGAAGTCAGAAAATATTTTAAAAGTCCAGAAGAGTTGCTGAGCAGGTGGGGTCAAAATTGTCAGAAGATTAATTTGCTTGAAAAGAAAGCTCTGCATGAAGTCTTGAAGGGTGAAGTAAAAGCTGAGAGCACATCATGCTCAGGAAAACATGCCATCCATTAAATCTCTACATGAGGAAGGCTTCTATTGAATGACCTGTTAGAGAGCAGCGTAGGGGAAAGGGACCTGGGGGTCCTGGTGGACAGCAGGATGACCATGAGCCAGCACTGTGCCCTTGTGGCCAAGAAGGCCAATGCCATCCTGGGGTGTATCAGGAGGGGGATGGTTGTAGGTCAGGGAAGTTCTCCTCCCCCTCTGCTCTGCCCTGGTGAGACCGCATCTGGAATATTGTGTCCAGTTCTGGGCCCCTCAGTTCAAGAAGGACAGGGAACTGCTGGAGAGAGTCCAGCGTAGGGCTACAAAGATGATTAAGGGAGTGGAGCATCTCCCTTATAAGGAGCAGCTGAGGGAGCTGGGTCTCTTTAGTTTGCAGAAGAGACTGAGGGGAGACCTCATTCATGTTTATAAATATATAAAGGGTGAGTGTCACGAGGATGGAGCCAGGCTCTTCTCGGTGACAAACAATGATAGGACAAGGGGTAACGGACACAAACTGGAACACAGGAGGTTCCACTTAAATTTGAGAAGAAACTTCTTCTCAGTGAGGGTGACAGAGCACTGGAACAGGCTGCCCAGAGAGGTTGTGGAGTCTCCTTCTCTGGAGACATTCAAAACCCGCCTGGATGCCTTCCTGTGTAACCTCATCTGGGTGTTCCTGCTCTGGCAGGGGGATTGGACGGGATAAGCTTTTGAGGTCCCTTCCAATCCCTAACGTTCTGTGATTCTGTGATTCTAAACTTTTTTAGATGAGCCCCATCAGGAAAGAAAACAGGGCAAACACAACCAGTCTTTAGTGCCTTCCAGGGACCTAGGGCAAGAGAGAGTCGTTCAAATACCTCAGGTCTGGAACACTACTAGCACACAGGCACACTCCATTTCTGTACCGGGTGACAGAGGTAAGGGCACACACAATGCACTTACGTGCACACATGTGTGACTCTCATCACCAGAACGGCTCTGCTCTCCACCTGATCTCTTTGTCCTAGCATGAACACTTTGCAGGAGCATTAAGAGCCCCAACCTTAGAGCAAAGGAGCAGCCAGGGGCATCTTTCTGGAGCAGAAACAACCCATCAATCCTCATATCCTCTTCAAAACAGAGTGAATGTGTTTCAGCTGCATTGGCTCTAGATGAATTAGAAAAATAAGGAATAATTAAAACTGACTTTAAAGCAGTAAAGCAAAGAGCTATGATTATGTGAATATGTATGGACAGATCTGCTTCAAAAGGGCCTGATTCAAAGTCCTTAAGGAAGGCTATTTCAAATAGCATTCTTCACAGCAGTGTTCCCTTTTACAGCACAGAAGAGATGTGTGACTGTATTTAGGATATCCAAGCAGAAAGCCCAGAAGCAGAGTAAGAATGAAAGAGTTTTTTTGTCAACAGAAAGGTATACTTTCTGCTCCTCTCTTTTCTTCTTCTTTATACAAACACATTATACAGTGCCAAAAAAAAAGAAAAAAGAAGAAGAAGGAAATGAAAAGAAAATGGATCAGTTGAAGCCTCCAGGAAAGATAACCTTCAAAGGAAATTTAGCGGAAAATTGAAGAAAATAGAAGCTGAGATTTCTCTTGTACCTCATGGGTACAGAAATAGATAAGTAGGAGTAAAGGCTGCAAGCAGCACTGCTCCTTTTGGTGACAAGAGAGAAAGCCCCAGATATATTCAATCAATTCCAAAGGGAGAAAGATAATGAGAAATTAGAAATGCCCATAAATAGGTTTGAAGCCTACTGCTTCTGGACACACATCATTGACAAGAACATGCAATTTCAACACAGACAAGAGAGAAAGGGAGGCAAATGATCCATACGTGACACACTTTAAAACTCAGAGAAACACTGAAGCAAACTTCTAGAAGTGGCCAATGTTATCAAACCTCTATTAGGCTTTCAGAAACTTTTCCCTATTATTACAGATATATCTGTGAATACACAAAAAACTACTTCATATACAACCCAACAGTCCAGGGACTGGGGCATCCAAGTATAGCTACACTAACGACCAAAAATTAACACTTCCTTCCGTCAACTTGTTGCTACCTTCATGGGGTACGGAGAGTCTGAAAAAGGAAAAAATCACAGGACAAATCTGAGACAAAAACATTTAACATTAATAATAACATTAAGAGGCAGGAGTTGCTTTGTTTTGTGTGGGTTTGGGGTTTTGGGGTGGTTTTTCTGTTTGTGTGGTTTTTTTAGCAGAGTAGAGCTGATGAGCAGAGGAGCAGAGGAGTTCGGTGTTCCCTTGGCTATACTGTCTTGATTCAGTGCCAGGGAGCAAGATCAGCATTTTCTTTACAGTTTCTGGGCTTAATTAATTTGCCTGTTGTGGCAGTCTGTCCCCGAAGTGAGGGTGAAGTCTGCTGGAGGGTGAAGAAAGCAGAAAAAGTAATGTGAGGTTGCCTTCTTTAAAATGAGGAAGGAGGAGGAGGGATTAGCAGAGCCCAGAAAACAGAGGCTGCTGGTTTGTGCAAATATCCTGCCCACACCCCCTGCCTGAGACCAAACTGTCCCACCGCTGGGCACCCTCTGGTGCTCACAGAAT
>NW_010172310.1:0-3229 GCF_000695765.1 Mesitornis unicolor | reverse complement strand
ACAAGCAGGAATCTAAACACAAGGTAGCCATGGAAACAAGACACTCCTACTAAAAAAAAAAAGGCCTTTCTGCAACACCAAGGGACTTTCTGGTTACACCTCATTTTCTCTCATGCATTTCTTGTAAACAAGAAAAATGAAGCATTTGCAGTTTTCAGATGACATCTGCAAATGACCTGAATCCTTCAAAACAGTATCATCACGGATAAGGCACCCAGTTGGAGTAGTGGACACTCTTCCAGCTTCCTTCCATGGATGCCAGCCTGTGATCAACGCTGGCAGTAGTCTTGCAAAACAAATAAATCTTTAAACAATATGCTACAGATTAAAAGCCTGAGAGACTCCCCTGTGGCCCATGAAGAAATAAGAGCATTAGAGAGAGGGCGGGAGAGTGGTGGTGCAGAAAGTTAAGTCACTGAAGACATGAGTTCATATTTGAAGCATGGGTAGAGGTGAAATGGGCTTATGGCCCTCAGACACTTCAGGGATTTGTTCTTACTGCAGCATTTGTGCAGTAGCTGTCTCCTGATGATCAGTCTAAGGACTGGCATAAAGGATGTGCTGTAGGCAGAAGTAACTGAGGTTCAACAG
Organism: Mesitornis unicolor; assembly: GCF_000695765.1. NCBI lineage: Eukaryota > Metazoa > Chordata > Aves > Mesitornithiformes > Mesitornithidae > Mesitornis > Mesitornis unicolor. The sequence goes on along the minus strand of NW_010172310.1, from coordinate 2,638 downwards.
CAGCGCTGTGTGGAAATCCATACTGAGTACCTGCTTCGTCAGTTGTCAAAAGTACCATAAAGCACCTGTCATCCTCAGCTTCAAATGCTAACTAGGCTAGTGAGATTAGTGTAATACTAAACCTAAAGTGGGTCATTTCTACCACTGACCAGTGAAAGACGTCTGTGTCCCCTTCTCCTTCTCTCTCAGAATCAGATAAAGTGTCTGCATCTGCTCATGAAGATTCCTCTCGAGAGTGCAGCTCTATCTTCCCGGGGGCATTGCAGGTATATAAGCAACACGAAGACATGTGCTGTAATGGACAGTGTGTATGTAAAGGAAAGTGTGCTGCCTCTGACTTTGGAAAATTAGAAAAGGAAAACATGGGCAGTCCACACTCAGCAGTGATTGATGGGAAACCAATTCCATGCCAGCGTGATGAGAAAAGAAGTAGCTGTTCCAAAAAACAGAGGAGACAGTTGCTGTCTTTAAGGAGCTGCTGTTTCTACTGGCAGCACACAGCAAAAGAGAGAAACACAAGTCATTCTGGCAGCAGCCAGCCCTACACCTTGACCTTGCCCAGCTCAAAGCACAGGAGAGGGAAAAATGAAATAGAGCTCGAGGTCTTGAGCAGCAGCGCTCCGTGTTTCTTTCGTACGCGCGGCATTCACAGACAGCACCACTGCACACAGCGCAGTCCTCAGAGGAGCCGACCATCACCGACTCCACAGCTGCCGCTGCTCAGGACCTCAGGTGCATTTGCCTGGTGAAATAAGAATAATTTCATTTAAAATCTACTAATATCTCAAATCCCACTGTCTATGAAAAAGGAACACCGCCACAGGACTCCTACTTTGTACAAGACAACGGATAAGTAAAACCGTGTCCCTTTCTACTAAAAACAAAGCAAAAAATAGAGCCAACAATGCGGGTGCATAAATGGATTTTCCCCTACAGCTGACACTGAATCTAAATTAAACTAAATTGTTTTCATAATTTGCAACCCCTGGTTTCTCCATAATTACGATGTTGTGAAATGAGCAAGAGCAGCTAGTATATACCCACAGGGAAGAATTACATTTAGTGACCCTATAATGATCCAGAATGAAGAAGATGCAATAAAGGAATTTTCAGTATTCATTAATGAAAAAGATAAGTAAGAAAGGAGGAAGCTAGAGTTAATGAATGTATAAAGGATTTAGATGTAGAAGCTGCAGAGTTAATGAATGTATAAAGGATTTAGATGTAGAAGCTGCAGGCAGAAGCAGTTTTATGCCAGAAATGGTCTTACCCTTCACTAGAGACAATAATCCTCTGGAAAATCCCCCAGATCTATCCATCTGCAGAATGCTGGACAAAAAACTATTTCAAAAAGACTCTGCTTTTAAAAGACAATATACAGAGATGTTATTAGCTATTACACATGAAACATTCTGCTAAAAACTAATCTTAACCTCATCTGATTTTAGAGTTGCTGCTTCCATCTGGTTTCCCCTTACGCTGTCTTTCTGTTGACCATCAAAATTAATCTCTCAGTGACACTGTGTTCTCCTTTTTTCAGCTGCTATAATTCTGGGCTTGTTAAGTATGTATTAAAAAAAAAAGTATAAGCAAATCACTAAGACAGGGGACTATGGAAAATTACAGAATTACAGAAAGTTAGAAGGGATTTCCCTCCCTACACACAATCTTCCCTTGTCTCTTTCTCACAATCTGTTGGTCCTTTGAGAACGAGAATGTACATAACACTAGCTAAAGAGAAGGCAAAATTAATTTTAAGCTTATATTATGGTATCACTCAGATAACCCAGTCACAACTGATGGCACAGCATGTCATGGTCCAAACGTGTCTAGCACATGTTACATACATAACATCCTTGCCTCCATAAAACTTATCTGACTATCTAGATAAGAATAAAAACAATTTTATGGTGAGAAGAGCTTATCTAGTTAACACGGAGTTCTGGCTAAAGCACAATTGGAGGGGTACCTTTTGGGAAAGGCAAGTTCCCTTTTGCTGACATAGTTCGCACTAATTAAATTGCGGTTGCATATTTGCACCTGTGACTGATTTGCACCAGCAAAGATTTTTATATGCTTTCATGCTTTGACATGCAGATACAAAAGCAGAGAGTAAGTTTTAGCCTGCTCCAGCATCATTAAAAATGTAATATTCCATACGTGCAAACTTTATCCTGCCTACTTAACACTCCTACCTTACAGGATTAAATATACGCTCACTTCTAGTGAATAATAACATCTGGTATCAAAACTTGGTGGTGTACGTTAACTGCTTCATAAAAAAGAGGAGGATGATGAGCAAATGACTTCATCTACCTGGACTTGTGCAAAGCGTTCGACACTGTCCCGCATGACAAACTGGTGATGAAACTGAAGAAATGTGGATTTGATGGACGGACCACTCGCTGGATAAGGAATTGGCTGGATGGTCACACTCAGAAAGTTGTGGTCAATGGCTCAATGTCCAAATGGAGACCAGTTATGAGTGGTGTTCCCAGGGATCGGTACAGTGACCAGTACGGTTTAACATCTTTGTCAGTGACATGGACAGTGGAATCGAGTGCACCCTCAGCAAGTTTGTGATGACACCAAGCTGGGTGGTGAAGCTGACACGCTGGAAGGAAGGGATACCATCCAG
>NW_010172309.1:0-19727 GCF_000695765.1 Mesitornis unicolor | reverse complement strand
GGTGGCGCAGGGGTTGCAGGCCACGATTGCCCCGGCTGGCACGGCCTGACGACGGGTGGCGAGGGGCCGCAGCCCGCGCCCGGGTGGGTGGTTCAGGTACTGTTTACTTGCTTGTTCAGCTCTGTGTGCCGCGCTGAGGCAGTGAAGTGACCCAGAGGGTGTTCCCAGCGCATTCGTTAAACGCTGCTCATTTTCACGTATGTATAAGGCAGCGCACTGCAGAAGGGCCACACACGACTCTGTTCGTTTTCAAGCCTTGACAGTTAGCAGCTTGGCTGTGCCACCTCAGTGACCCTCAAAAATCTCCCGCCCCCGGCCCAGCGTGTCTATGGTGAAGACACGGCGAGGTGCAGGGGCGCTTGTGCTGCGTCTGACTGTGTCGAGCCACGCCGGCCTGCAAGTTCAACGTCTCACTCCTGCAAAATACACAGACTGAGATACTTCAACATCCCAAAGAGTCTAAAGTGATGTGTAAGGTGGGCAAATAAAACTGCGTCTGTCCAGGGTGCAGCTGCTTTGCAAAACCCCCAACCAAACCGGAGCGCTAAGACAATTTTCCTTCAGTGGGAGCAAGACCAGGCCTTGCTGACACAGGTAGCCCTGCTGGAGTGGAATGGGTCCAGCTGCCAACAGCTCAGGGTTGCAATTAAGTTTCATGTATGAGGAGCGGCTGAGGGAGCTGGGGCTCTTTAGTCTGCAGAAGAGGAGACTGAGAGGAGACCTCATTCATGTTTATAAATATTTAAAGGGTGAGTGTCACGAGGATGGAGCCAGGCTCTTCTCGGTGACAAACAATGATAGGACAAGGGGTAACGGACACAAACTGGAACACAGGAGGTTCCACTGAAATTGGAGAAGAAACTTCTTCTCAGTGAGGGTGACAGAGCCCTGGCCCAGGCTGCCCAGAGAGGTTGTGGAGTCTCCTTCTCTGCAGACATTCCAAACCCGCCTGGACGCCTTCCTGTGTAACCTCATCTGGGTGTTCCTGCTCCGGCAGGGGGATTGGACTGGATGAGCTTTTGAGGTCCCTTCCAATCCCGAACGTTCTGGGTTCTGTGATTCTGTGATTCATGTACCCCAAACACAGGACGATTTGTGGTATGGCCGTCGGGGAGCCCCAGCGCTGGCTGTGCCACCGCGGGCGGCTGGCTGTGGTGGTGGTGACCACCGACAACAGCAGAGACATTTGTGGTTATGGATTGAGGTGTCTCCCTTGGGAAAGTGTGAAAGGAAAAAGACAAACCAAAGGCCGTGCTCGCCCAAGCCCATGGGGTTGTATCCATGTACGAAGTGCAGTGTTTTGGTCCAGGATTGCTGTCGTTGCCTACATGAGCCTTTGAAAAGTCAGCAAAAAGGCCCAGACTCTTCTGTATTGTGGTAAAATGGAAAAATACTGCCCGCTTTTTATGGCATTGCCATTATCTTAAGATGAGAGGCATGGGTGAATTGCCTAAAATAATCCAGACTGGAAAAAACAGCCCAGAGACCAAAGCCTCTGGACCAGTACATGGGAGAGAGAACTGAACATGTTTTTCGGTGACTGACTGCTTGCAGAGCACTTAGCTACTCTGCCTCTAGTTCGGGTACCTGTGAACAGGATCTTCCCAGTACAAAAATAGGAAAAAATAGATTATCCTTGACAGAGGGGTAATGCTGAGGAAACTGAAATGAAAATAACTTGGATAAAGAAAGGTAATGCAATTTAATTTCAGCATTTCTCTTATTTCCAGCAGGACCTAAGTTGCAAAATTTATTTGGGTTCACTATTTTCTTTCATTCTGAGCAGCTGTTATTAGTAAACAGTGTTAAAAAAGATGAAAATACCAATATTCTTTTACTGGCATTTTGCAGCTGGACTATGAGGTCCTCCACAAAATCTTCGTTGATACCAAACTTCTGACTTTTCAAGCTCTTTTTTAAAAAAAATTCTTTCCACTATAGCGAGCTGGGGTCTTAAAATATTTGGACATCACTGTGGCCAGCTAATCACAGCTAGCAGCAGAGGGACTTCCTGATAACCCGAAGAGCCGAGCTCAGTGGAAGATAAAACTGAACCCCAGAGGCACATTCACCTCCACTGCACTGCAGAAGGCAGAGAGAAATATGCTGCCAGGTCCCCTTATCTTGACCTTTTCCACTAATTTCTGAGCCTTCCTTCATAGGAAGAAACTGAAGGGTTTATCTTATGCTTTCAGCTATATTTTTTCAGGTTCTTTTGGTATCTTACTGCAATTATTGCTGCTGGAGATCCCTGGGAGTCTTTCACAGCCACTGCTGAGGCCACACGAGACAAGCAGTCAGAGAGGTGGGGATGAGAGAAGCTCTGCTTCATGCCCAGGTGATGGGCATGGCCTGCAAGCCAAATTATTAAAATAAAACTGTGGAAGTGCATTCAGTTTACAGGGCTGAGTGTAATATATCCAGGGTAGTTTACAAACCTCTGCAAACTAATGCAGAATATAATGTACAAAAAGATGAGCCAAGGCAGGTTCAAGACCCCTTGAATATCTCCTGTGCTCTGATGAGCTGCAACATCTCTAATTATGGTATTGGCTGGTTTGAAACCTTCAATCATACTGTTAGTGATTACAGACTTAATTAGTGCACGTTAGCCCAAGTGTCATCTATTAAAGGAGCTGTGCTCATTAAATAGGATGGTAATTACTCCAGCTGCAAAACAATTACGGAAAACCCATAGGTTAAAAAAAACAAACCTCACAGTGCCTTTGACAACCGTGTTATCTCAGTCAGCATCCTCACACCACACACATTTCTGCCAACTGGTCTCTGTTAGGTTTGTCCCCGCTTGGATGCTGATGCCACAGTTTGGCAGACTCCTCTGATCTTGCCTCCTCCCTCCCTTTGAGCTGACATTTGGACATGGGGTAGTGGGTTACTGTAATTGCCCCCATTTAGTAATGTCAGTGACTCGGAGAAGCTCGGCACCTGGGCCAAGCCCTCCATGGGTATAAGTCAGAAAAACATCACTAATTTCCAGGAAATCATTGTGATCCACCCTGAAAGGGATATGGGCAGGGTCTTGTTGCCATCCAATGCAATATTTTGGAGGTGTTCTGGTATCATATATTCTGATACATAGATTTAAGGAAGATGTTATGTGTGAGAAACTTCTCCCAACACGTCCCAGGGTGCAGGCCGCTGTCACAGCCCATGCTGAAAGGTGAATGGAGCACAGGGTGCCCAGGTCACCTCCCTTGGGCACTGCTTGCTCACAGGCCAGTGATGGCCAGGGACCGTTGCTCCAATGCATTTCTTCTGGGGACAACGTGGGGAAGGCACTTGGGAGGCCTTTCTCAGCAGCTGGGACCATGAGTGTTCTGCTGCCACCCATCTTGGAGCGGGAAACGGCTGTGGGGCCCCGCACTCCTCCTCGCTCTGTGTCTGCTCACCCAGCACTCTGCCCACCCTGCCAGGGTGCCCAGGCTAGTGTGCTGTGGCACCTGCAATTATGGCAATTGCCTTGGTTCATGGCTGCACCAAAGAACACGTCCTCGTTAAGTCAGAAAATAAGGCTGCCTTCACCTTTGCGTGGTGCTTTCTGAACCAGGGGTGCTTGCGGGGCTGTCAGTTATCCCGCACAGTGTCAACACCAGAGCTGAGCCAGGCTGAGTTTTACAAGAAGGGCTCAAACCCCGTATTCGCAGGAGGAAAAAGGGGCAGGGTCGTGTTCATGTAGGATGCTGGACACAGAGTGACAGTGCAGCTCGCCAGTGCCCCCATACACAGACAGCCTCTGCCATGCGGTGTCTTCCACGCTGGACAAAATCAGTGGTGACGTTTCAGGTGTTTATTAGAAGCAACCCAGCTGGCTTTGCTTGACATGGACTGTAGGGTATGTCCCTAAAAGCTGTTCCCTCTGTAAGAGGTATTGGGCAGGAGGAACAGAGCAGTGACTCTTTTGGCTATCCCTGCTGGCTCAGGAAGAAGGTGCCCACCTGAGTGCAGCTCAGGCACTTGCCAGCCATCACCCTTCCTGCCTCGCTCTCCACAGACACCACTGAAGCAGTGCAGCAGTTTGCAGGGTTGCATCAGGGAGAACTTCTTTTGGGGTACTGGCACCTTCATCCCCCTCCTGTCCCCTGGTGAACAGAGGCAGGGCTGAGCCACCTGGCAGGCCCCCAAGAAGTCCCCACATTGGTGGGATGTGGTGGCTTTTGGGCAGTGTCCTGGTTTGAGCTAAACAGAACTAATTTTCTATTCAGTGATTTTACTTTTCAGCTCAGTCTCTTCTAAGTGGCTGTACTTGCTGAAACTAGCAGCATGCTTTTCCAGACAGTGTGCACTTCTCCAAGTGATCATCACAAGGCCACTGTCTCACCATGGGTGCCGTATCTGCACCTACAGGGAGGAGCGGACCCAAAACCTATGAACAAGATAGTTCATCCCACACACATCATACTTGGTATAAAGCTGAGGGATCACAAGGGTCTCGACCCTTTCATCTTGAATCCTTCCCTTCCATCTCAACCCTTCTTCCCTCTGGTTCTTCTGATCCTGCAATGGCTGAAGTCCGAGCAGAACCCTGCAAGTTCCTCTGCCTCCAATCCTGATCCGTGTGTTCCTGCATCAGCTCCCACTGCTGCTGGGTCTGGTCTGGGACTTTTCCAGTGCCCTGCTCTGCAGAGCCTCTGGTGACGTATTCGTCATTGGGGGAGGGTGGGTGGAGGATTTTATATTGGTTGTATATGTATATTTGTACACATCTGTATATATGCCATTATTTTCCTATTTACATTATTATTCCGTAGTATTTGTATTATTGTTTCATTAAATCTGTTAGTTTTATTTTCCAACCCGTAAAGTCTCTCTTCCTTATTCTCTTTTCTCTTCCCTTCTGGGGAGGGGAGAGGGGTTAATAGAGAGCGTCTGTCCAGGATTTAGTGGCCGGCCCAGCCCTAAACCGCGACAGGTAGTTTTAGGGCTGTTCCCAGCCTGTGGGCAAACAGGGTTTGGCTCTGCTGTAAGCCGGAGCTAGCTATGCTGGAGGACACTGGGGACGATGGACAGACCCAGGGCCGGTACACTTCCAGAGAAGCCACCTGGAGAAGCAGGGACACCAGGACATGGGGGCACTAGAGGGAGCCTCAGCATAACAGATCCCGCTCTAGGCTCAAAGTGGGACTGGTCTCAGTCAGGGAGGGGGGACATCTCCGGGGAAAAACAGCAAGACAAGCAGCAGTTTCCTCCTTGACCTGTTATCCTATCTGGCTGTGCCTTTTTTGCCATGACATCTTTTATAATTTTCTTAAGACTTGAAGAAAGACTGTTTTGCTTATAGAAAGTGCTGGTCTGGCTCTGCGCGTTCACAGTGAGAGAGGTAAGAAAAACCAGTGGCAATTGTCAGAGTGGAGGGTTCCAGAGAGCAGGGGTTCCTGTGCAGGGGGCAGAAGTGTGGATCTGCAGCTGCGGGTACCTCTATGGGATGGGGTGCTGGCGCGGTGCTGGCCTGCAAGCACTTTGGACTGACGGCAGGGACGTGGGAACAGCAGCCCCAGGAATATTTTCATTGCACTGGCTCTGGACAAGGAACAGGGTCCTGTCTCACCATCTAGTGTGTCTGAATCTCCGTGTGCCACCGCTCTCGCCAAGGATCAGCACAGAGAGCAAGAGTGGAGTCTCTGGGTCAGCACGAGATGGGCAGCAGTACTATGATGGGGCAGGGACTGGGAAACAAATGCTTGGCACTGTTGTTTAGCCACAGTGGGGAGAGGGCCGTGTTTGTCCCAAGTACATCTGCAAAGCAGATCTTCTTTTATAGTGTTTGCACTGGGCCAAAAGTGCTTTCAACAGGGATAATCAAGCTTAGCCCAGCAGAAATCAGAGGAGTAACCAGAAGAGAGGGGTGAGCAGGGAATGTGAACAAAAGGAAAGACAAGTTACATGGCTGAGCACGGAGGCTTTCGTTCCTCCATGGAGACCATTCCTCAGATCAGCCCAGACCCTTTGCACATCCCCCATGAGCGTGTTCCTGTAAGCAGCTTCCCACCTTGAAGGCAGGAGGAAAAATCAGGCAACGGCCTGCAATGCAGCCCTGACCTTTCTCTTCAGGCCTGCCACCTCCTCCCACTCTCCCTAGAGCTGGCACTACTAACAACTGGTTTCCTCTTGTTATTTTTCCACCTCCACTCCTTCCTCCAGAGCTGAGGCCGTGCTGGTGGCCCACGTATCACTGACTCACAGGCTGGGACCTGCAAGGAGCCAGCTAAGCCTGGCCAAACTTAGTAACATCTCATTTTCCATTGCCTACACCCTGCATGCTGCTTCTGGCTGTGTTCATCACCGAAGACCGCCTCCATCTACCTGCTGGGTTGGGGAAGACCAGCTCAATTGTGTTTCCTTTAGGTTTTGGCAATGTAGGAGCTGGGCTGACATAGAGCAGCCCCTGATGCAGATAAATTCCTTCTCAGTGAGTGTTTATCCACCATGAGATGCTCTGGACATCAAAGATGGCTTTTCAGGCTTGAGAAATGTGTAAATAAAGATACATACACGGGACCACATGGTAGTTCCAGTTTTTTGGAGGCATTTGAATGATTTGAGGGGAGCTTTGGGGTTTAAAATCTGATTCCTCTCTGTGTCAATCAGCCTGGTCCATCTGGCTGGATGTCCCCAAATCAACAATTGACCACTGCAAACACAAAACCCAGCCTGGGATGCCTGCAAGGCAGGAAGGGTGGTCTGCAGAGGTGGAGAGGCTGCTGTGGCTGGAATCAGAATGGCAGATTGCTGGATGATGACCAGGGCTACCCAGAGGCTGCGCTGGACTGGTAGCAGATGAGCAGGCAGAGCCGGCGTTGAGCGGGACCCCGCAGCTCTGTGAAGGGCTGCATGTAGGAGCTGATGCCAGGAAGGGAGCAGCCGTATGTGCTCAGCCCACGCTCATGGCTTTAATGGGATTTTCCAGAATATATTTTGCTCCTGTAATGGAAAAGGAAGCTCGCCTGCTGCTTCCCAAGGCCAGGGTGAACATGTACAGCTGATGTGACACCTGCTCAACCCGCACTTCCTGAGAGCCTGACTGCTCGGAAGGAGCGAGCAGATCCGCAGGCACAGCGTGCGTGGTGCAGCTGATTGCTGCGGGGAGGAGGCACACGGAGGCGGCTGGGAGAAACGGAGAGGGCTGACCTAAATAGATGCTGAGCTAATTTATTCATTTCTCTGCTTTATTATTTAACGTGACTTCGAAACAGCTCAGGACTTCTGGTTCCTCTCAGCTCTGCCGTTGACGTTGGGATGGGGTTATTTTTTGCCTTATTTTTGCATCCATCGTGCTGAAAAGCACAACACAGCCTTGCTCAGCACCCTGCCCTCCCATCAGGCGGGCTGGCCACGCTACGAGAGAGCTCTGCCAGGAGCACAGAAAGCGTTTATTTTAAATTATTTTGAGCTTTTGCTTCACCTCCTGCCTAGGAAGGTGTTCAGATTTTGGCCTGCTTCATGCGTTGTTTAATAGGGAGATTTATCTCCAATCTAGCTGTCTGGTGAGAGGATTGGTGAGTCCGTACAGCACGAGGCAGCCGTCAGCCTCCGCCGACATCTCCCCCTGGGCAAGCGGCCAAACGCAGCCCCAGGCTCTGCAGCATGGGGCTTTCAAGGATAAACCTGGAGCCTGTCTCGCTTCCAACCTCCTCTCCTCAAATCCCACCAATCCCCTGAAACACCGTCTGGGAGGAATTTATCAGAAGAAGGACACGGAGCCCCAGCTGTTCGGAGAGCTGCTTGGACTGCAGTTCCCCCACGGGCTGCACATGTCCTCTGTGAGCCCACGGCACGTTTCAGCACTGCTGAGGCTTAAAAGCCACAAGCTGAGGAAAAAAAATTGATGCCTGTGCAGGTTGTCTAAACCCGTGCACCATTTCTGCGTGGGCACAAGGGGGTATGGACAGAGCTGCTCCTGCGTGAGGTGGCTACTCACCAGGATTCAAACCATAGGGCACCCACCTGGTGCTGTGCAGGACCCTTTAATTTTGTTTGTTTTTTTAATTAGAGTTTGTCATTTGATATATAAATTTAGGACATTGCTGTATCCAATTACCCAGCACCTCTGTTATGATTTTTTTTTCTTAAAATGGATTATTCATCGACCTGCTTGATTCCTTAATGATTTCTAAGCAGTAAAACAAGCCCTGGTCCTATTTAGCTGAGCAGCAAAGGCATTTCGGCTCACGCCACCTTCATATTGCTGGAGAGTTTCATGAGGTTCCTGGGGGTGGGATAGTGCAAATTAGCAGAAAAGCAGCAGTTAATGAGGCTGCAAGTTAAAGTCTTCCAAACCAGGTGGCTTGGGGCACTGAAGGGAAGCAGTCGGGTGTGGGGCTGTGAAGATGGGTGCTACTCCAGCTGGAACAGCCAGGCCCTTCTCCTGCCTTTGATGGCTAAACTGGGAGCAGTGTGGATCCCTGGCAGGGTCTCATCCTGCCAGCCCTCAGGGTGCACAGCCTGGCCTATGTCAGGCTTCGATCTGAAGGGTTTTGTATTGCTCGGTTGGGTTTTTTTAATATATAAAGTGATATATATTGTTGTGAAGCCAAAAAGAGAATAAACATAAAGAACAGAAAGAGCCAAAGTGATTTGAAGTTTCTTTTTCCCTCCCTATATGTGGAGGAGTTTGGTGGACGATGCCCTGATTTTCCTCATGAGGACAGACAGGCATTGTGTCATCCCAGACCCTCTGGAGGCTGGGGTTTTGTTGCCTGCACGGGGCTGATGAGGAAGGAGTTAAGGACAACTGAGTGTCACCCTGGGATGTAGGATCTCTTACATTGGCACAACTTCTGCCCTTCTCCGTGGTGGCAGCGAGCTGTGATAGAGGGGAGAGTCCTTTAATGAACCAGCCACTGGTTTTGGAGCGGGCAGTGGGATGGTTTTCAGCCTTGAGGTGAGGGATCTGGTTCGGCTGCCAGCTCGCCTTTATCTGCATGAAGAGGATTATTGGGAAGCTGCATTGACAAATGCTGCAGCTAAAAAGGAAAATGAACTTCCACACAAAGATGGCTTGTTTGTACAAAGCAGAGAGGGAGTAAAGAAGCTGCCAAAAAAGCTGACATTAAACCTGCTGCTTACCTGCAGCTCATCTGATACCATAAGTGAAACCTTTCATTTGCAGCAATGTAATCCAAGATGTTCTTTCCGTAAAGCAAGAAAGTAGGTTATTGTGGAAGTGGAGCTGGGGAGTGGGAAGGAGATAAGCAGGACCTGATCCTGCCAGGTGCTGTGTGCCCTGCACTCCCTCTGAGCAGGGCTTGCAGCCCCATATGGGGGTTTGGGAAAAAAGCTTGAATGCAGTCCCTTTCCAAACCTTAGGAAAGGGCTGCCCATGCTGCCAGAGGCGGGGCAGCAAGCAGAGAGCGGGGTCCCCCAGCCCTGCCTTCAGCTCCTGCACCTCTCACTCAGGGACCTGGGGGCAAGAGGCATGAACCGAGTAATCCTTAGCACTTGAGTAGTGCTTCTTATCTTCAAAGTGCTTTGCTGATGAGAGTGAATTAATGAGCCTATGTAAGAGAGGGGACACATCCCGAGCCCTGTGCTGATGAGATGCAGCAGTGGCCAAGGTATTTTTAAGCAGCAATATAAGCCAGCAAACCTCCTCCTGGAGGCTGCAAACCCATGGCTGATGCATGGGGTTGAGACGTGTGGGTCTATGTCAAGTGGGGGCTCTCAAATCTGCCATCCAAGGCAGCTCTGGCTCCCCAGAGAAGCTGGGCAGGCAGGGAGAGATGGTCCCTGTGGCAGCTGGGGACAGGGACAGGACCAACAGCCAAGCACGCCTCTGAAAACCTGGAAAAATTGCAATTGGTTTAATGCTGGAAGTACCACTGGAGCTGCTACTCCAAAAAAGATGTTGATAACTTGGCTCTGCACACAAATGCCTATTTTTTTTTTCTGGCTGCAAATTAAGCTGAAGGATAAAAGAAGAGAAACAAAAGAGAAAGATTTCTCTTCACCCTGAGAACTGTTTATCACCAGAGACAGGGAGGACTTAAATCACTTCAGAAACTTAAGGCAGCACCACAATACTGTAGCTGCTACATTCAAGCAGAAGAACTTCATTTTCTGTACAATAAAAGCATTGTAGGCCTGTACAGTGTGGAACAAGACAAGCAAAAATGCTGGGCAGGTTAATGAAGCTCTGTAGCCCTCCCAGCACAGTGCTGTGGTCCAGCCCCAGCCATTTCCCATCCTTGCAGCCAAGAAATGTTCTGGCATTTTAGTACAGATGCCTCTGACTCATTCAAGCAGAAGAACTTCATTTTCTGTACAATAAAAGCATTGTAGGCCTGTACAGTGTGGAACAAGACAAGCAAAAATGCTGGGCAGGTTAATGAAGCTCTGTAGCCCTCCCAGCACAGTGCTGTGGTCCAGCCCCAGCCATTTCCCATCCTTGCAGCCAAGAAATGTTCTGGCATTTTAGTACAGATGCCTCTGACTGTGAGGCATTAAAAATGGAGGGATCCATTTAGTGGAAAGAGTAAAAAGAAGCCTCTCCTTTGGCACTTTCCAAGTTCCTGGCAGCAAGGGCATTCCCTAAGCTGCTTATTCATGTTCAATAGTTTTCTAAGGAACAGCCGATGCTGTCAATATAGCAACATCCTCATGGATCTCACAGATGTCAGCAGAGCACGCTCTGGTCCTGATGTGGCCAGCCTTGCTCTTACAGCTCCACCAGCAAAGCCTTAGGAGTTTCGCACTCTCAGGAACAGAAGAGCTGGGGCCGAGCCTCAGGCAGGTGGCCAGGTGCTGCCAAGCAAAATGCGTGGGACCTGGTCCAGTATCTGCTGCTCCCAGGACTTTGCCTTATTTGTCTTACAAGGTATGGTTATGGTCATTGGAGACATTTGCCTGCCGGAGATAGAAGAAGAGCAGTGCAGTGGTTGAAAACCAGCTTAGCAGAAGGCTTAACAATTATGTTTCTAAGCATTTGGTTAAAAATCTCTCCCCCTCGACTATCTAGTGCACAGAAATCAAGAGGATGGCAAGTCAGGTCCTAATTTTGGCAAGCTAGTGGTGCTCCCCTGCATCCCCAGTGCTTTCCTTTGGCTGGATTGCCTGCTCCAGCCACTGGACTGCCTTGGCTTTCCTTGGGTGCAGAGATAGCTACATGCTTTGCTCAGCAGTGGTGAAATCCTCCCCTCTGCAGCACCAAGCAGATCTTGGGCTGTTTCTTTTCCTGTCTTTAGGTGCACAGGAATCCACCCGGCTGTGTCTGCTGCTTGATTTTTAGGATGCAGCCTCTGCTGCGTGATTTTAGCCATGGTTTTGTACCAGGATCTTTTCAGAAGGTTGTGCTAATTAAGAAATCAAATCGCCATCAAGACCACTGATGCAATACCTCTCGGTGTGCTCTGTGTGTGCTCTCCAGGCTCACTGCAATCAGCCTGTCTCTCTTAGAAGGCTGCTTCTTATCCTGGCTGGCAGCAATAGGAAGTTCCACAAATGCTGTCTTCTGACATTAAGGACATAAAATACTGAGCAGAGCAGCAGCACCATCCTTTCACAGAGTCAGTGCTGAGAAATGACTGACACCTTCAGCATATCATTCAAATGAAAACCTAATTGCACCACAGCCACACGGGAAGGGGCTGGGGTTTGCAAATGGGTTTGTTGCAGAGTTCACAATTTCCGTTAAGAAAACTTGCATTTTAATACTACTTTGTATATGATTTTTGGCTGTGTTTCTCTGAGTCCCAGCCTAGTGCAGGCCACCGCATATGTTGTGCCTGGGATATTTTACTGGTTTAAATAGCAGTTGTACCCAACCTGTTCTGGAAATGGTGCTTAAGGCCACTGATTTTAGCCTGACACCAGCTGCTCTGTGGGGAAATGGGCTTTATTAGGGAGATAAGAGAATATGGACTGTGGCAACACTTCCATTAGCCCCACTGGCATCCCACCCCCTTGACGTGGAGGTGTGGGGTGCCTGCTCCAAGTACCAACAATAACTGAGCTGGTCCCCATAGGAGTGGATGTGCTGGGACACAGAACTGCCCAAACAAAGGAAAAGCACAGCCCTCCCCCTTTCTATCAGCCTCATCTCAAGCAGTCATTTGTGTTAAGGATAGCCTGATTTATGATTTGCCTGGAATTAAAACACATTTCCTTTCACAGTGATTTTATCCAGGCTTTTCAAACTACTTCATGAACTTCAATAAATCCTTAGGAAGTCTCTGGCAGGTGGATGCCTTTAAATCTCCATTATACCCTTGGCACTCTGCACACCTGACAAATCCAGAGGTGGTCGGGAGGACAAAATGCCTGGCTAAGATCTGGGAGCAGGTGATGTTCAAGAATTTTCCACTAAAGCTCCAAACCTGAATCCTTTTTCAAGTGTTTCAGTGTAAGAAATCAGGCCACAGTGGCATGGAGTCAGGGAGAGGATGCAGGACAGAACCCCAGGAATCCTACTCTCTCTGCATTTCTGAAACACCGCTGCTTTCCCCCTACCCTGCATCATCACACTGCCACCCCTTCAATTGCTGAAGGATCCTGAAAAATTACAGCTAATACTTTTTCTTGTCTGCTCTGGCCACCTGAAAGAACCTTCTGTTCAGATGGAAGCACTGAAGTGTTTCTTAAAACACCTCTTCCTTCTGCCATTAAATATTTAAGGGAGGAGCACCAGGGGACACCATACACTTTTACTGAGGCAGGATGACCCAGCACTGGGAACCACAGAGAGCCCAATTTAAATAGCAACGAGATGGCAAGTGCTTGCAAAGCACAGCTCGGTTTTAGCTTCCTGTTGCCCCCATCACTGTGGTGCTCCCCAAAGCAATCCCCAGCATCGCATCCCCAGAGTCACATCCCCATCCCAACAGCTCCTGCAGTGGTCCCGGCTGCTGAGCAGGCACCGAGGATCTGACCCAGCATCTCCCTCCTGCAGATTCTGGCAGGGGAGAGGCCCGAGGCAGGAAGGCAGGCTGGGGCGTGTGTGTGCTCTGCAAGAGCATCTCAACATTTCAGATCTGGTGAACAAGATCATATTGACCTGGAAACCAAACACTTGTCAGGATGGATGGGAACACGGCGGGACGGGAGCAAGGGGTGTAGCAGCCCTGGCCTCAACTGCTGAAGGTCACCCCTAGCAGCTGCTTTATCCCCCCATCATCACCTTCCCTGCTCTGCCTTATTTTGAGGGGGTAGAGGGTGGTAGAGGGAGGGAGTTGGTGAGTCTCTGTGCTTTGCAGTTGCTGTAGCAACTGTGGTGTCTCCGGCGGCAGGAGCACACGTTTCCTGCTGTCAGCCGGAGTGTGAGCTGGGTACTTGCAAGCAGATTATTACTTTTTCCCCTGCTACAAAAAAGCCCTCATCTGCCCCCCACCACCAGCAGCCGGAGCCCAAGAGGTGCTGGCAAGGGCACAGGGTGGCCCATGTGGAGCCAGAGGGATGCTGCTGTGTCTTTGTGCTCCTGGACAACCTTCTGCACATGAGTCAAAGTCTCAGCACCTCCTCCAGACCCTCCACTGCTCCCCCTTGGCTCCTCAGCAAGGACAACCTTGCCTTCCCCTAATCCAGGCTCGAAGGTAGGGTGGGTCACTGCAGCCATCCAGGCTCCTCCCTGGGGCAGCTCAGAATTAGAGCATCTGCTTTGGTGGAGAGGGATCAATCCTGATCAAAACATTCTCAGCAGTGAAGGATCAGCACAAGCTTTGCTAAGTTACTTCCCTGATTAATGACTTTGATAATGGAAAGGTACAGAAAACCCTCCAAAAGTAATGGAAAATGCCTTAGGGGACTTAAAACTTAAAAAACAAGGTCATAAACTGTATACTTGACAGGTAGGGTAAATCATTAAATAGGATAATCGTGTAGTTTAGGACAATTTGAAGAACCGCTTTGTTTAAGGTACAGGACGTATAGGAACAAGAACAATGATGTATACCAAGACAAGTCCGCAGGTGGAGGTTATGAAATCAGACTACCTCTATGCATGCTCCAAAAGAAGGGTCACCAAAAGGACAAGAGATGAAACTGAAGATATGACCACCTGATGAAGCAGAAGACCATCAACCATGAAAATACCTCAAGATGACTGTGAGAGGACACCTGTGGACCAGTGAAGAAAGGAGCCAAAATAGGCTGCACTTATGATAGTTAGTTCTACAAAGAGACGTGTTTATTTGCAGTAGTTAGGATACATACGTAGTAGTATAGGGAATAAAAAGAACCTGTGTGTAACAACCAGTGGGAATCTCAGGTGATTCTGAAAGGACCCCAGTGCTCTATTAAAGAATACCAACTTAAACCTCTTCTGAGTTTTAAGTTTTGTTTTAGATCACCACTCTGGAAATCAACTTATAAATAATAGAGCCTTTTACAGAGGCTGAGTTCATTTGGTGCCCATTTCCAGCCATCTTGTAAGACTTTGCCTCCTAAATCCCGTTACTCCTCCGTTTCCATCACCTTTGTAGATCACAAGCCATGACCCACTTTCCCTTCCTTTTCTCTATGAGAAACGAGAGATGGAGCTCCTTGAGCCAGCCTTTGAAAGAGTCTGGTGCCTCTTCTCTGAGTCTCAGCAAGTTGGCCATCATGCTGGTGTCTGACCTCGAGGCACGTCGCTCCAGCGTGCCACCCTTGTGCCAGAAGTGTCCTTTGGGCACATGCCATGGCAGGCACCCGCAGCCATTTGGAGCCCATCAGCCTGTTTTGGGCTCCACCCTGTATATGTGACTCATCTCTTTTTGCCTCCAGAAACGTGACTTTATATTCAGTTGAAATAAAGCATTTCCTGCTGGCCTTTGCCCAACACACCAAACAGTTTACATCAGCCAGTAGATACACAGGAGAACAAAGCAAACAAAGGTCAGTGCTAATGCTTCAGCATTGCTTGCCACTCTTGGCTCTGGGTTGCATCTGGTTTGGTTTTGTTTGCAGAACTATGCTCCAGCCTTGCACAAGTGCAGAGACCTGCCCTGCTTTTCCAGAAGGCCACGAGCTCTGATCCAGCCTTTTCACCACGTGCCTTTGGGATGGCTGCAGCCGCTGCCAGAGAGGGCAGGAATTGCAAGTAGGGTTTGTCCTTCAGGAGAGGGGGAAACAAAAAGGGAGTGAGTTGCTACCTCCTTTTCCACCTCAAGAGTCCACCCTCCTAGTGTTTGCTGGTGGGAACCAAATATTCCTTCCTCAGGTGGTCACTTCACCATGAGATTAGAGATGAGCAATGCTCAGGCAGGGATGTTGTAATCCAAAATGGGTTTTTCACACCAATCAACGCTCCACTTGCTGTTTCTTAGCTGGCATTTTTAGAGCTGCCAGCTTTATGTTCCCTGGGAAGTTTTCTTGAAGAACAGGTTGGCCGATTAGGGAAAGTTTCACTGCTATTTTCAGCCCGGGACATTTTCTCTTTTTTCTTTAAAGTACAACAAAAAACCTGCCAGCAAGTCACAAAAGAGTGATCTCAGCCTAAAATACGAGCCCTGGAATGGGAGGGCATTTGACTCAGAAGCCACTTCTCATCTTTGGAGACTTGAAGTATGTTCCACTTCGTCATCCTGAAGGTCTTTAAATGCTTATAAAAACAGAGTTTATTTATCTGCAGTCAGAACAGCCTATCTATTATCTTGAAGGCTGAATTCAGAAAGTTTCTTCAGAAATTTATTGGTTTCATTCCTACCAGTCTGAACAGAAGTTTTCCACAGAGTCTGTCAAAATACGAATGTCTCAATTCCAATTTCCTTCAGTCTTTAGCAAGACATCACATTAATTGTGTTAAAAAGCACTTTTATTAGTTACTGAGAAAGCAGGAGTCTGGCAGCATTTCTTGACCACTAGCTATTCACTTTTGTGAAGTCTCCTTGAACAGTGGTTTGATCCAACACAGTGGTTTTCTCCACCAGCAAACTCAGCAGTGCCTGGAGCCAAAGGGACCAGCTCCAGGCAAGGATTATTGTCTTCAAGGCTTAAGGGCTCCTACTGCTGTCCAGGCAAAGCCTTTCTGTCCCTCTCGAGGCCTCTCACATCCTCACCATCAGAGAAAATGGAGTGGTGGAGGCACATGGTCAAGCCTCAGGCCAGGAGGATCTATGAGAGCTAGCATAAATACATACAGAATGGGGTGATTTCATCCACACCTGTGATGCTTTCAAGACGACTTGTGGAACCATCTCATGGCCTGTAGGAGTTTTGGTTTTGTCTGATTTTGCATACAGCTATGTTTCAACCAACAGCTCAACCTAGTGATCATGCAGCATCTACTTCACAAGGGAAAGGTGGTAATGAAAAAAACCCCCAATCCCCAGTCCTCTGAGGGCTGAGGAAATTATCTTCCCCCATCTGATCTCCATGGGATGCTCTGGAATTGCTCCTGCCAACATTTGGGCAGGCTGGAGCTGTGTGGGCAGCCAGAAAACCAAACTTCCCACCTGCTTCCTTGCATCAGCCTTCCCAGCTTTCTTTATGCAACACCAGAGCATGCGGAGCAGGACGCCCACTGCTCGTGTCTCAGCACACCAGCCAGCTGTGGGATGCGTGCAATTCCCTACGACACAAGCACCATGGCAAGATACAACTGGGTTGTTAGCATTTAATGGAAAACTCAGCTCTACTACATATTTCCTACTGACTGTCTCATTCTAAACAACGTGACAGACATTAAGTGGCATTAAATGACACAAACCAAGGTCAGCCTTTCCCTCCTAGCATTTTTTTCAGCATCTTCAATGCCACACAAAGCTGAGTCCCTGCTTACGCTTCAGCTTCAGAAATACTTTAAGGAGTGCCAGCATGCACACATGCAATCCTCAAGTGGAAGGAGCCAGTGCTCTGATAATTGAGATGTTAACTCTGAAAGAGTGAGCAGGTTTCCCTTAGCTGTCATGGCTTGGCTGTGGAGAGTTTATGAAAAGAAAATAAATTTGAGCTTACTTGAAATACCCAGCAGATCGAAACCTGAAGATCTCTGGAAGCAGCCACGCTGGGAAGAATCATGTGTTAATGGTCTGGTTATAAGGCGTGGTTGTATCTTGCTGTAAATACGTAAGCATTAACGTTGCAAGTCGCAGATACTGGCAGGGCTGGTAGCATTGCACCCATCCATCTCCAGAACCACCTCCATAAGCGCACTCGCACCGCCATCGTGAGTGCAGACACCCCACGTGCAAGGATAGTCAAGACAAACACAAGATACGTCAGCGGCAAAGATGTACCTGCAAAAATGGTTTGTTGGGTGCTCAGTATCTCTGGAAGGATCCACCTGTCAACAGAAACCCAGAGAGATGAGTTTTCAGACAGGAGGAAAAGCTGTGCCACCTGAAAAGCCCAGCCCAGCTCTTCTCACAACCCTCTTTGATTCACCATCACTTTAACTTAAACTCACCTGGGCAAAATAAATTCTCTTAGGCTTGAGGATGGATATCTGATACCAAATCTTACAGCTACTGGAGTCATAAAGCAGCTGAAGATATTTTTGATTGGAAAACATGCCTTCTCCCTTGCTGTCAGAGTGCCCCAGAGGATCTAGAGGCCTCTTACCTACAAGAGTGTGAACGATCAAGCTTGTGGGGTGACAAACATGAGGAAAGGCTTTCATTCAGCTCAGGCCTTTCATTTCACAGAATCAGAGAATCACAGACCGTTAGGGATTGGAAGGGACCTCCAAAGCTCATCCAGTCCAATCCCCCTGCCGGAGCAGGAACACCCAGATGAGGTTACACAGGAAGGCGTCCAGGCGGGTTTGGAATGTCTGCAGAGAAGGAGACTCCACAAACTCTCTGGGCAGCCTGGTCCAGTGCTCTGTCACCCTCACTGAGAAGAAGTTTCTTCTCAAATTTAAGTGGAACCTCCTGTGCTCCAGCTTGTGTCCGTTATCCCTTGTCCTATCATTGTTTGTCACCGAGAAGAGCCTGGCTCCATCCTCGTGACAGTCACCCTTTAAATATTTATAAACATGAATGAGGTCTCCCCTCAGTCTCCTCTTCTGCAAACTAAAGAGACCCAGCTCCCTCAGCCGCTCCTCAGAAGGGAGATGCTCCACTCCCTCCATCATCTTTGTAGCCCTACGCTGGACTCTCTCCAGCAGTTCCTGTCCTTCTTGAACTGAGGGGCCCAGAACTGGACACGATATTCCAGATGCGGTCTCACCAGGGCAGAGTAGAGGGGGAGGAGAACCTCTCTTGACCTACTAACCACCCCATTTCTTTCTTTAATTTCAGGACCCCACTAAAAACTCTAGACCACAGGTGTGGCAATTAAGGGCTGAGCAAGTTCTGGTCATGGCTTCTGCATGGAGCATGGCTCCTGCATGGAAGAGCAAGCACCACTGCAAACATGTGCTGGAGGGACCTAATTGCCCATAATTTAGACCAGTTTTGCTTTCAAGCGCTGGCCTAATCATGACTGCTGAGGCCAGAAGGCACAACTTGTTGGGTGCCGGGACCCGATGCTCTCACACATGCTGGTTTTACACCTGTGTTATTCACCAGCCACATCAGAGCCAGCCCTGACTTCTCCCAGCTGGATGGAGAGAAGAATCAGGCATTGCCATTCTTTAGCCTTTGGACATGGCCATATCCAGCCTGAAAAACAGCTTTGTCACATGGCCTCTGTGTGGCTGGGGAGAGCCTCAATTACACAGCAGTGGCCATGCATGGGCCACCAGCCCCGTTGTTTACAGGAAGCATCGGTGCAGAGCATGGAATTAGGAAGACCGCAAGGAAGTGAGGGATTATTTTCTGGAGATTAAAGGGCATGGAAAAACCACAGGACAAATCAGTGGGGCCTGAGCAATGGTAGCTGCTATTTCAGTCTTCCAGTTGCTGGCATTTGTACTGGTCATGCTGAGATGGGACAATTTGGGAGGAACTGAGCAGGACGAATGGTTGCTCTGCTTTTGAACCAGTAAAACACACCAAAGAATAGGCCCTAAGCCTGCTGGAAGGATGGGAGGGATGTCATCTCCACTCCTTCCCTTTCTTAACCATTCCTGTGAGTCTTCCCTTTCCTCTGGTGTGATTCCTGCTTTAGGACTGCATCTCCAGGCCAAGCAGCTCGGGCTAGTCCTGTCTGCTGGCATAGCCACAGGGACATGCCCATGAGGTAGCCCAGATTAGTTAAGGTAACTTAAGATTATTTCCTCAAACCTGGAAAGAAGTGGGGTAGGGGTTGAGGTCTGACTCCTCAAGGCCTTCAAGACAGCTGCAGTGCCAATGGGAGCTGGTGTTTCTAGGAATATCCATGGAAAGGGAGGAAACTACCAGGTGAAGGTTAATCCTGATCCTCTGATCCAATCCAGTCTAGCCCAATCTCTTTCAAGACCATTTCTTCTCCAGGCGTCTGCCTTTATTTTAAGCACCCACAACCTCTGTTACCTCTAAAAAGTTCAAACGCATCAATACCGTCTCTGGTGGGAAGTGATGCAGGCAGAGCTCGTGACCAAGCAGAGACCTTACAAGTCACAAGAGATCCTTGTTTTAAGTGCCTCAGTCCGAGTGCCCATGAGTTCACCTAATTTTATGTGAGGTCTGCATTTCAGCTAAGATTAGACACCAGGACTTGACTGCTCACAAGCTCTGAAATGTGGGCTCAGGTCTTGTGTCAGTGCATCCCCACCTCTACCTGCAGCTGCAGATACACAACTGCTGCTCCTGCCGCTCTCCAGGATGGCCATGTACTCAACCACACTTTTCCCAGAAAATTCTGCAAGGTTTTTGAATTGGTTCACAGAATCACAGGATGTTAAGAGTTGGAACGGACCTCAAAAGCTCATCCAG
>NW_010172308.1:0-18121 GCF_000695765.1 Mesitornis unicolor | reverse complement strand
TTGAAAAACAGTTTTGCTACTGCACTGAGGGCAGCCTCTCCACAGCAGAGGGACATGATGGAGCAGGCAGCTGCCCAGTTAGCGCATTTTTTTTTTTAGAAGGAATGAAAATGTCATCAATGCAAGCAACAAAAACCCGCTTCTTGATAACGGAAGCCAAAATAACCCATTCCTTGATGGTGGGTATGTTTATGCTCAGCGCTAGAGGGGCCCTGCCTCCGGCCAGGAGGAGGAGAGGGATAACCGAGTCTATTGACCTGTGAGGGTTAGATGGCCTGGCACATTAGAACCACAGACCTATGAAGCCCTGGTGGACACTGGTGCACAGTGCACCATATTGCCATCAAATCATGAAGTTCTATTTAGCTCAAACCAGGACATTTGTAGTAGTAATATTTAGAACTTTCAAAGCCTCAGCTATTGCAAACTTGCAAAGCAGCACTGGCCGTGGAGGTAAAGGGGAAAGGAAGTAGCTCGAGGACGAGTCTTTGAGCTTAGTCTTGCTTATAGCTTTCCCCCTTGCTTAATTTCCTTGAGGAAGACTACTTCTTTCTGGACTTTGCTTTACTTATCCATTAAAGGTGATAAGACTTGCTCTACAGGGGTGTTGTGAGGCTTAATGAGTATTTACTGGAGACCTTTAACTCCAAAAATTTTGAAAGGATTTTGCCATAGTGATTAAGACAAAACTGTCCTATTTACTTTCCATCTCTCTCTCCTTCGTGTTCCTGCTCATCTTTTACTCTGGTTCAGGCTCCACAGGAAGTCAAGTGTACTAACTAAGACAGAAGAAAACTAATATAATAAATAAAGCAAATAGCATCTGCTGGATTTCTGAGTTGAACTGGCCTACTGGGCAGTTAAAGGAAGGCAGCAAAGGCAACAGGTGGCACTCCCCAACTAGGAGCCAGAGTGAGGAGAGGAATGAGTTGGGAAGGAAAAGGAAGGAGAGAAGGTGGAGTGGGGCCTTCCCTATGTTATCTAACCTTATCCTGGCTACAAGATATTAGACCCAGTCTGAATATAGAAAAGACAACTTCAAACTTGCCTCCTGGGTGTTTCTTCCCACTTTGTCTGCAGTGTCTTTCTATTTGGCCACTCTCGAAGAGAGACACTAAATTAGAAAAATCAAGTGTCATACTGGAAAGTATGAACAGATGTATAGACTACCAGACAAATGATACAATATTTTCTCACTGCTCAATGTTGGCAAAATGCCAATGTGACATTTAAAAACAGACAAATCAGATAAAGTGGAAAGAAAGGCAAGGAGAATATTAGATGTCTAGAACTATGAATTAAAAGGAAACATTGGAAAAATTGGGTTGGATCATCTAGAGCCCTTAGAAATTCTCCAAGGACGCAAAGAGCAAAAAGAAAGGGAACAATCTGGCCCCATGTCTACTGTGGATAGGACAGAAAATTGACTAAATTTTTAGGAAAAATATTTAGGATAGACATTAAGGAATAGGAATAGGTTTTTTTATGCTGATGACAGTTGAGCCTGTGTTGCTTAAGAACACCATGGATTCTCTTCATTTAAATGTGTTACAGAAGATGTTAGACTAACACTTCTCATTGGTGATGCATCCCGAGTAGAACATGCACAAATGACAGACAATATTGTATTGATGGTTAGAATTGATACTTTCATCTTCATCTCTCTTGTTCATTTATTCTAGTGCACCCAGAAAACAGTTAAGCATTTGATTTTTTGTCATTGTTCTTCTTTTTAGATCCGTTGAAAGAAATTTTACTCCCAGAGAGTAATTTAGAGAATAGTAAAATTACAGAACACATCAGGCTGGAAGAGCAGCCTCCTGCTCACAGGAGGTCAAGATCAGCTATAAGGTTAGACTAAGGCTTCATCCAGCTGAAAACCTTCAAGGATGAAGAAAGCACAACCTCTCTGGGCAACCTGCTCTGCATGTTCAATGTCCTCATGGGCAGTTTATTGAATTTCTTCTGGTGCCCCAAATACTGGGCATAGTGTTCTATACGATGTTTAAGAAGGGCCAAGTAGGAAGAAATAATCCCTTTCCTCAGTAAATGACTACAATCCCATTGATAAAGCCCAGGATGCTGCTGCCTGTTTTTGCAGCCAGGGCACCCTGCTTGTGGTCTGCCAAGACCCCCAGCCCTATTTCATCACAGCTGCTTCCCAGCCGGTCCCCAGCTTGTACTGTTGCAAGGTGCTCCTCCTTCTGTGGTGGTGTGGGACTCTGCATATGCCCTTCTTGAATTTCATTAGTTTCCTGTTGGCCTATTCTTCTAGCCTATTTCTGTCATTCTAAATGACAGCTCTGTCCTCAAGCCTATCAACTGCTCCCTCACTTTAGTGTCATCTGCAGGCTTGATGAGAGTGCACCCCATCACACACTCCAGGTTACTGGCAAAAATCTTAAACAGAATGCAACTTCCAAACAATGTATTCCTTTTAGTCTCCCATAATTAGGACCACCTCGCAGTAAGTACATTCATTTCCAGTAAGAATAGGTGCCAGTTAAAAAGTGCCTATTGTACTCCAGGCAGGTGGCGGCTGTGGAAAAATAAGAATATTCTACTATTTAACAAGTTATATTAAAACTATGGAAAAATTACTGGTCAAAGTAATCAACCTCCGTAGTGGCCTGGTAAACAGAACACATACACTCTGAATTGCATCTACACCAAGCATTATTCTTGTCATATTACTTACTTACCATTGCCAATTAGGAGGTAATGTTCTTATATTACATCACTAAAGAATGCACTGCTTGTTCAATTATCCTCGAGTGAACTGAAGTACAATAGCTGATAGCCCACATTTTTATGTTGTGACAATTATTTAATTATGTGTGCATGTGTCTGTAAGAACATTATGGTAGAAAGCCTTTAATGAGAACAGTTTGTTGATCCTCTGAATTCTGCATGTACTTGCTTGTTCTTATTAAGCAGGCATTCTGGTCTACAGAAACAATCGAAACCACCTGCATTTCCTTTGAACTGGAGCCTTGCTTTCAACTGAGCATCCTAATACCTCATCATATGCACAGTAGGAAAAAGCACTTACACATTTCACTCCTACTGTGTGTATCCAGTGAAAATTTGCCAGGCACATAATCATATGTGTGTCACTACAAGAGCAAAACTGATTTAATCAGTCTTCATTTATTTTTAAATGAGTCACCTGAAATGCGAGGCAGAGCCTGGGCAAGGGGCAAAGAACAGTGCAACCACGTGAGCAACCTGTGGAGGCCCATGCTGGCCAGTAAGTAGTTCCTCTTGGCACAAGACAGCCCTGGTCAGAAATACATGAGGCTCTGGAAGCAAGGTATCTATAGTGAGTGATGAAGCACTCATACTGGTTGTCCCTCGTGAAAGGCTCAACCCTGCCAGACTTGGATTCAGCTTCTCAGCACCATGTCCGCTCTGCAGCAAAAATGTTCCCTGAGAAGTCTGACTTTCCAGCAACTATTGTGGAGTCTCAAGGGATTTCCAGGATCTTGGGACACTCAGTGCTGAATAGGGAATTACTTTTTGTCCCATGGGAGCTCTAAGGTATCAGGGAGGGAAGGCACAGTGTTTCCACAATGGAGTCTGCTTATTGAGTGGATCTTATGGGTTTGCTTTCTAGCTCCTCCCTGCCCTAAAAAAATGTATCTAAAAGCACATTTTCAATCTCATTTCAAAGGATTCTGCTTCTTCTTGTTAGAGCAGTCCAAAAGGAATATATGTAATGTGTTTGGACTAGAGACAATAAATATTTGTGTCTTTAGAAGTTACAAGCCATGCTTAGTGGCAGTGATGAGTTTTACAAGGCAATGCAAGTGAGTAATGGCTAAAATACAGATGGATCAATTCAGAGTTTGTATAAAAAATTTGGGCCTGATTCTGGCTTCACTCTCAGTTTACTCTAGCATGTCATGACAACCTGAAGTAAAAAAAAAATCAACACAGTGTTTTAATAGTTTTATGGGGTGCCCTTGCCCTTGTTACTCACATAGTGGGATGTAAAAGTGCAAGGCAGTTTAAATACCATTTTTGCTCCTCTGCAGATTCACTGCTGAGTTTTTTCCAAATTAGTTTTCATCTTCTGATTCTTAGGCACCAGCAGAGTTCTGTGTTGTCTTGTTTTCCAGTACACAAGGGAATGACTTAGTTTCATGGAAGAAACTCTCTGCAGTCAGTCAGATAAGATTTAAAAAAATAATTAGGTACATAAATAAAATTGAAAAACATGTTCTGAACTATCCTGTGCTTGATTCTATGTCAACTATTTAAAACAACTCTTTATGTGCAGCTGCTGGCAAAGATGATAATGACAGCAGATTCAAAATCTCTCTGGTGGGTCTTACCTGCTTCTTGCTAATACATGAGTGTGCATGTAAGAACAGCTCCACCTGGAATAATAATTTATGCTCGATCACAAATGACTAGATGTGCTAGAAGTTTTCACCTGTTCAAATTGTTGGAGCTTTCTGATACATCTGTGTGTTGTTTCTTTCAACAGATATGACTACGAGGTTCAGAGACAATGTCCTCAGAAGCAGGACTTTTGTTTTGGTCCAGTTCACTGGCATCATTGAGGGTAAAAAGAGGTAATGAGCTTCATGTACTTTTAATTCAGGTGATACAGAGTTTTTCTGTTTCTCATTACTCAGCCTCACATCAGGGAGAATTTATCCATTTCTGTATTTATGACTAGATTGACCTCTACTTAATCTTTGACCCATGATTCCTAAAGCCTCTAATCTTTTTTGTTCTCCATGTTTCGTTCTGTTATCATGAGGTCTTTGAAAGCCTGACTCTGAATTCATCTGGGCTGCACTAGCAGCTCTGGGTGATGAAGTTGCTAGTGGTGTCATTGATTAGCTGCAGACTTCTTTATCCTGAACTCAGCTAATAAGAATTTCTTGATTTCAGCAGATGTCTCTGCTCCTTTGCCAAATGTGGAGTTTTCGGACCAGTGATGTGAAAGTCTAGAAACTTGCCACTTAGTCCACCACCTGGAGAGCTTCTCTGATCATGTGAAAGCAGCTCGGAGTGCAATTTTATGAAATGCTATTTTCAATGTTCTTTTTGTGTCACAACAGTCAGATAAGTGTTCTTAAGCCCATTTAAAAAATTTGATAACCATACAAATACAGGCATTATGAATGTCTTTTTGTGTATGTTCACATGCATCCCCACTAATATAGAAGCAGTCCTTTTACTACATAGTGTCTAGACGATGTAGTGACCCCTGTGCAGTCCAGGCTACTGATCCCGAGTCATCTAGACAAGGGGACCCAGTTGAGTTTTTTGCCTGCCCTGGGACCTCGGTTCTGTTCCCTACTCTTGAGACCTCTAACCTGGCTCCAGTAAATTGAATTTCAGTGTTTCAGTTCTCACTGCTGAAAAGATGATGATCATGACACCTAACAGAGGAACTGTATGTAGAAACCCATTAAAGACACCCTCAGATAATGTAAAAGAAACTAGAGAGGTGCCCAAGAGAAGAATCTTTGGGAAAGTACAGGCCAGAGAGGCAGAAAAGCCATGCTGTTCCCCTCCAACCCTCCATTTCAACTTGCTGTTTCCTCTAGCAGTCTTTGCTCATTCTTATTCAGAGAGGATTTGGTTTAAGCACAAACTTTGAATGAAGTAAACAAAAAGAAATATATCGATCATGACAATACAGATAAATAGCTCTGTTGTCAGCAGGGTCAAAGGCAGGACCTGCAGAAAGAAAAGAGATGTTACTATTGCCCTGAGGCAAATAAAACTGCAGAAAAGTAGTGATATTGCCACAAATACAGAGACCTGGCACAGAGAGGAGGTCTGGATTTAGGTACTGCTGAGCACTTTCTGTGGTAGAGACAGCTTAACCTTCTATGTTGTCAGGTCTCCAGCTGAATTGTTAGAGGCTCATCTTCTTTCCTTTCTGAGAAAAAGAAAGCCAGCCTAGAGGTTTTCTATATGCTGTATCAGATTTAGTTCTAAGGATGAGACAAGATGAATGCATAACTTAAAGGGCCTCATGACCAAACTAAGAAATGCATAATGTAGACATCTAAAACTAAGGGAGATTCATCCTGCCTTGAGATTCAAGATGTGATGTTGCTTTCTGAAATGTTTTTAAGAAGATCAGACATAGGGATTCCTAAATCAACAGAAGCAAATAGAAAAAGAACATGTGGTACAAACATCAAGGTACAATACAGTGGGCATTTACTTCATTTATAAATACTTTTCTAGGCAATAACAGGCAATGTGCTGAAAATATGATCTGACATAAGGATCCTTCCATTTTACAAGCCCACTTAAAGTTTCCGTCTTTATAGTGTACTTTAAAAGAAGCAGTAATCTTAATCCCTACAATCCTGACCTCAAATTACATTTTAGTGTTTTCTCCGTAGCAAGAGAGATGCGATGCAGATGGCATTACCTCATGTAAATCCTGATGGCAAATTATGTTCCATTGCTACATGAATGGCATTATTGCACGCTAGCTCTGGTAAATGCTCAATATCGCTTTTAGTGGAAATCTCTCTTCTTGAAAAAAATTCGAAATCTGAGACAGGAAACCAGATAGCCCAAGAACCCTATGTTTTGTGGAAATCTCACAGTAAGTGTGCATTGGGCCAGATCTTTAGACAAGGTAAGATTGACAAAACTGAGATATAGCCTCCTCAATCAGAAGATCTGGCCCATTGTATTTTATTTTCTTCTGTGGTTAACAGCACTGTTTTGCTACTCAGGGAATGTGGGATCGGCTGTGAATTCCACTGCAAGCCTCGTGCAGCCACGGACACTTCAGAGTTGCCATTGCTTCCATGTGCAAAATGTACCCAGCGAACTTCCCTGACTTATCTGGGTACCCCTGGTTGTGCTGCTACAGTGGTAGGATCAGTATGGGTGTCCAGAAAGATCACATATATCTCATTAAAGATCACACACTTCTAGTTAAGGATTGGTATTTTTATTTTCTGACATTTTTAAGATCTTTTCCTTGTAGATGTCACTTTCATTTAGGAATGCCTTAGTACAAAAGCCTAGGAACTACCGGTTATCTGGATGGAAACAAACATCTTGAAAATTAACTTTTTTTTTTGGAGGCAAAAAGTTCTAATGATAGAAAACACCAAACTTTGGTCAAATAAGAAAAATAATCTCTTTGAGGCAAGCCTCTTTCCCATAAATTGAAACCTCTGAATGAAGTGCCTGCCAAAGAATGCTGTCTTCCTGGAACACAGGGAGCAGAAAGCCAGCAACTTGCTTTGAATGTGTTGAACCAAATTTTACAGCTATATCTGACTTCTAGACTGACCCCAAGCCTGCCTTTTTTCTTTTCCTTGCAAATACTACTACTGCTTCTTCCAATTCATTGATATATTCCTTAAGGATTGCACATAAACTTGGACACTTCTGAAAGAAAATACCTTGAAAATGAAGCTGATCATAAAGCTACCAAAACCCTAATAATACTCCCTGCCCATTCTTGTGGTATAAAAATGTAACTAATGTTAGTCCAATGAACAGCAAGTAAGACTCTGGAGGGCTCTCTGGAAGTCTGTTTTGGCTATAGTATTACTTTTCCCTGTTTAACTTTGTAAATCTGTAATTGGCAATAAAAGAGACCGCACTTTTTCTTTTTTAACTAATATTTATTTAAACCTTACCATAAGGTGCACATAGTGGTTTCTTTTGTTTCCAGCAGGATAAAATTCATAAATAGAGACCAATTTATAATTTAAAAAAATATTTTGTATTTTTAACCTAAGATGTCCAGCTTCACAGTGTGTTTTTAGGAGACCTAGCCAGCCTTTTTTCACAGTCTTTCTGTGCTCTGTTGTACATGCGGGCTACTCTGTGGGATCTTACACGGGACGTAGAGATCCCTTTGGATAAAGACAGAGAACACATTCTTACAGCGTATATCCATGTTAGAGTCAGCTAGGCAAAGGTGCTTGATCATGATTATGTAGCAATTATGTTGCTTAATGTGGTTATTTCAAATACACAGCTACTACTGTACAAATATAGACCAAGTAGAGAATAGTGTTTGGATCAATGTATCTATATACCCTAATCATGGATGTTTTCAGAGTGCCTGTTTTCCCTTTGAGATTAACAGGGATTTTGCCTTTTATTTTTAGAGAAGTGGCAAGAAGATAGCTCTTCTATGGTAAATTAAATACAAAACTAGACACTGAATTGAAAAGACAAAGGGCAAATATTTTCATAGAGATGTATACAATGTTTTTAGTGAAAGAGCAATATTTGTAGTGAAAGCAAAACCTCTTAAAATTTCTAGTAATCTGTGTTTTGTTTTTTTTTGGACAATGATCTTGTCTGCCTGCTTCAGTTTTAATTAAAAAAAAAATCAAAATTTTTGGGAAGATGTTAATATACATGGATTTTGGGTTTCCATGTGTTTTAAATGTTCGTGAAAAATAATTTTCTCTTAATCCACCTATCCAAGAGGCCTAATTCTATAATTATTCTGAATCTTACCTAGTGTGCAAGGCTAGTGCTGTACCAAAAGGATAATAATTGCAAGTAGAGAATGCACCAGAAACCAGAAGGCTAGACTAGGCAAAGTACCATGGAACACTTACTATGTTCTCCGTACACTTTCTGAAACATCCTCTACCGTTTGCTTTCAGAACCGGGACACAAGGTGAGCTGCATCTTTAGCTTGACCACATTACAAGAGTTCTTACGTTTCATGTTACAAAGGGAAAAACATCTGGAAATAAAAGCTTTGTCTGAGGCTGGGCTGAGATTCTTGGTTGCCTTTAAAAAAATATTATGTTGATTGTTTTCATTATATAAATATGAACAACAAGAAAAATCTGTCAGGGTTTGATGAGATGTTGTGTCATAGCAGATAAAGTTTTTCACAGCTCTGATTTCGGACTTTAATAGTGAGACCATCTGTTGAGGAGCTCATTTGTTTTTTATTTATCACAGCAGATTGTCTCTTCAGATAATATTTCACAGGATCCAAGGTAAAAGCAGTGATAGATTTGACTGTTGAATTCATTAGCTAAAACTAAGCACAGGCTTATTTGCTGTGTTACAAGTGTCATTTAGGAGACTTGGACTGTCAGTGTAGCAGAAACCCAAGGGAACATAACGACTGCCACCTTAGATGGCGCTGACACTCAGAGCCACAACTGAAGACTTTCGGAGGCAAAAATATGAGGTTAGCATGTGATGAAGAGCCAAGGCGCCATAGCTGAGCAGACTCCCATTTGCTGTGGGTAGTACACTGCGAAAGGCTTGTAATGTATGTGCCATTGTATTACATAATGGGAAGTACTTTGGTTTACACACTCTGTAATCATCCCCTTCTCATCTGAGTGCAGTGACAGCTTTGAACTTGCTTATTGCTTTGGCAGGAGTAAATAAGAGAGAAAAGGAGGGATTACAGAGTGACTCTGCCATTACAGTGGCAAGCACCTTTCCCACTTGTGGGAGGCTGACATTCCCCCCTGCATCTGGAGATCGTCACTCACATCTGGTGGTTGCTGGCTATCCTCTACTGTGGCAGCATTTCCTCAGCTCCTTCACACAGCAGGTGC
This sequence comes from Mesitornis unicolor, assembly GCF_000695765.1. Taxonomy (NCBI): domain Eukaryota; kingdom Metazoa; phylum Chordata; class Aves; order Mesitornithiformes; family Mesitornithidae; genus Mesitornis; species Mesitornis unicolor. The sequence goes on along the minus strand of NW_010172308.1, from coordinate 8,570 downwards.
TCACAGCGGGAGTCTGCATCTTTTCTTGCTGCATCCCACTGGTTTTCTGCCTGCTGTCCCCAGCCCAGCACAGGAGGGATGGTGCAGACACAAAGGGTCTGCGAGCCCTGGGGCAGTGAGCATGCAAGGGCTGGGGACAGTGCCCAAGTCAGCGCTGGCTCAGAGGTCTGTCCTTCAAAGTGCTGCATGTGCAATAGCCAGTGCATCACCTCTGCTATCAGGGGATAGCATGGCAGCAAGCTCTTTGGCTCTGCGGAGTGGACATCAGGAGGCAATGAAGTGGGTGCATGTGCCATATAGATAAAGATATTTAGGGTCTATTTGATACCTTATGATACAAACAAAGTGTTCCAAGCAGGCTGGAGTTGTGTAAGAAACTTATCTCTTGGTCCACTACACGTGTGACCAAAAAAATCTTCACGTGACCTAAAGCAACAAGGAAAAGACCTGGAAATGCTGAGATGGGCATGTACACCCCCATGGACAGGCAGGGGGATCCCACTGCTCTGCTGGAGAAGGAGCAGAGGTGAGCCCCAAAGTAATACAGAAAAATAACATCTTCTGCTAGCTCAGCCATTGTAGCCCTTGCTCCTGGCCATGTGAGCATAGACTCGGCTGAGGGGCTGCACCGGGTTGGCAAACCCTTGTGTTAGGCAAAGCAAACAGATGAGGGAGAATCCAGAAAGGCACAACCTTGCGTCTCCTGAAAGCACGTGTGGGTAGAGGACTTTCCACCCTGGGGGGCTCTTGCTATTGAAATTTTCACAAATTTCATGAAGTGTGGTGCCAGGTTTCTGAGAGGCAGCTGCCTGTTAGCTGAAGCACTTTTTTGTGTGCCCCAGCATTTTTGTGTCTCTGCTACGGTTCTTTTAATTTTCTGACTTAAATGTACAAGTGTAACTTCTCTTTCTCTTGTGCTTGCCCAACATGGAGTTTTTAATTAACGGCTGCCTCTTTGACTAACATAGTCTTTATTCCAAGTCTTTAAATGATATCTTACGGAATTTTGGTGTTTTGGACAAGATCTTTTTCATACTGTTTATCTGTCTTTTCAATTTCTTTGCTTGTATGCCATACTCTTCTATTTATTTCAGCTATCCTCAGGCACCATAATTTTGGTATAACTGATATTCAGTAGTTTTCTTATCCAAGGCTTTAAGTCATATATTACTCCATGGGATTAGCCCTGCATGAAACCACACAATCCTGGATTAGACATTAAGAATATGGATCATGTTTTAAAAATTCATTTATGTAACTATTGGGTAAAATTAGACTCAGACAAGCTGTTCTTGTCACAAATCCATGGAACTTCTCAAGACCTTCCTCCTTTAACCAAAGCTATTTGCCTGCAGGGCATGAAGTATCCACAATACTACAATGAGAAAAACTTCATTTTGTGGTTGGTTAGTAACGTGTAGTTTTGCAAGTGGATTATAAGGTTGGTTATCACCACATTATATTATTAACAGCACTAAGGAATACCCAAGTAATTTGAAGTAGGTTTTATTGGTGTCATACTTCTGTGTTAACAATAAATTTCTGGGCTCAAGGGTTGAGTGTTTTCTGCCCCATGAGGACCTCAGACAGTAAGTCACAGACATCTGGACACCATCCTCATGGAAAATGTAGTTTCTCCTGGGATGTAATGAAGCCTGTGTAGGACATGCAAGTGGTTCCAGATTAAAGGATGAGAAATGCATTTTCCTGAGAAATGATACCTCGTGGCTCAAGTGCACAGAGATAGCAGTTAGAAAGGGACCATAATTTTAGTCTGTGCTGTCAATTATCATTCACAGCATGTTCCACAACATCACATACATAAGCAGATTTGAAGACTCCTGAGAGACTGCAGATTTTTGCTCCTCAAAGCAACCCTTTCCTTCTCCTTATTCCTGGAATTGCTTGCCTTTGGAAAGACTATAAACGTGGTAATACCTGCAGGTTAAAAATGCAAGGTTTTGTACCTGAATGACTGCAAGTACTAGCTAAATTGTCATCTTTGTTGGAATTTAGGTCCAGACTCACAGATATACTTAAGACTCTAAACAGACACACATCCTTCTGCAGTTCTGTCGCAGAAATATCTACTGTGATGTGGGCTTCCTTGGATGAACGATCCCGCAGGCAGTAGAGAGGTTGCGAAAGAGGTTAAAATACAAGAGAAATTTTGCAGTCAAGTGGCCTAAGCTCAAACGTGTCAAAAGTCCCTCTCCTAATGGCTTCTTCAGTTGCAATTCAATGTGTGCTGGGATCCTTGGCTGTGTCAGCTGCACAGACCTCGCAGTTTTGCGTCTTTCTGACCAGGACTGTTCTAGAATGGGCCTATTCAGGATTTTTTAAAAAATTTAAATTAAATGTGTATGTTGAATTCAGTGGCAGTAAAATGTGTCTGAATCACAGTCCTGGAGACTAAAGTCTTCTGCCTTTCCACAGAACTGCTCCAGTTCTCCCACACTGCCCTACAGAGGTGCAATAGTCCAAACCCGGAAGGAAAAACACTGGAGGAGTTGAATGGTGCAGTGTGTATGACTATTTAATCATCATTTACATCCCTTCTGAGGCTGAGAACAAAGCAACACATTAATACCTCTCTTGGTATCTTACTTATTTCATTTATGTAGTTATTCACTGCACAGGAAACAAGACCACTAAATTTATACTTAAGTCATCAATGGACATTCAGTGATAATCATTATCAGGGCCATTTCAGCGTTTTTCAAAGCTAATCTTGCAATATGACAAGAAACAGTAATGGAAGGAGGCACTGACTTTGGTTACATTCAAGAGCAATCTGTTTGCATGGCTGCTGCTTACAATGTGTCTCCTAAGAGACTCCAACTTTCAAACTGGTAGACAGAATAAACTTTAAGTTGTTTTGATTTTTAAGGCATTATTTAGAGGAAGCAGTCAAAGACACATGGGTCTGATTTTCCTCTTTGTGCTGTTAAAATAAGTCAGAAAATCACCCCCACCTTTTCAGCTCAGCTTTCGATTCTATCTGTATCTATACAGAACTGCTATGAAAATGGAAACTTGCTTCTGCTGAAGAAAAGATAGTGTACAGCTGCAAAACACTACTGTTCATCTTCCTATTCCATTCTGCATCTTATATTTTCTCATGACTGTGAATGTCCTTCACTTCTAAGGACAGTGATTTGTTGATGTGGAAAGTAAAAAGAATGGCTTGAATCTGACATGCTGTCTTAATTTTTAAGGAAATATAAGCTGCAAAGAACCAAGAAATAAGCAATACATGTTAATAGGATAATTAGAAAAGCCTGTAAGAATAGAAGTGAGGAACATCTGAAAAATAAGTGGAATTTAGTGTTCCCTTGGCAAAATTTATTTAATATAAAATTCCCTCATTAAGAACCTTGGCTTCAAAAGTGAAAGGTAAACATCTTTTCTGTCCCTGGAATGACTTCTCTGACACTTGTGTGGCATAAAATGAATTACATGTTTAACTGATTACAATTTAATAAAAAAGAAGTTGAGATACTAATTAATATTTACTTAATATTTGACCATTAATTATACAAGATAGTAATTTGTGTAGTATGGGCTTGTGATGTAGCTTTTTCAGTGAATACTGAAATCTGTAGGTCTTCCTGTCTTCTTATTTGTACCACTGTAGGTAGGTTTACTTCCTGATTTGTGTAGCTGTCAAAGAAATGTAAAGCTAGTGGTACGTACCATGCCTTGAAGGACAGTTTCCCTAAGTTAGTGTTAGCAATGTTGGATCCACAGCCCCTCTACAATAGAAAGTAAAATAACTCTGCCATGCAATACAGCATGAAATAAGCCATTCTCCATGGAAATCAAAGAGAATCTTCCCATCAGCTTTGATGGAAACTGGACTGGTCTTGCAATGACAAGGGAAGAGATGCATTTCAGTGTGTTTTAAAAAAGACTCTTAAAAACACTTTACTGGTGAAATTGCATTGGATCAGCTGCATGAAAGACAGGTATTCAGTGGGAGACCTTTAATGAAGAAAGGGTAGAAGCTTAGATAGTACTTACTGTTTCTTATTGTACAAAGTCTCCCGGAAGTGTTTTTAAACTCAATGCAGAAAACAATGATAAAGTCCATATATTTCACTAATAAATCAGTGCCCTTGTTTGATTTGGCACCTATGTGCATTAGAAATTTGCTTTCCTTAATGCAATTTAAAAACATCTAGTGGAATTAAACTTAGTAGCAGTGTCTCTTCCTGCTAAACATGTATATAGGAATGGGAAATGACTATTTATGTCTATATCAATGAACTGCAAAAGAGGTTTGAGACTTCATTCTGGGTTATTTTGTCCCAAAAATCTGATTTCTAAAACTTGTTATCATGGGCCACTGTCACACTTGGCAAATTTCACTCCGATTTTTTTTTCTTTCCTGAAACATTTTGTACTGATAAAAAACTTAGATTTTTTTCAACATTTCCAAATGTTTCACTGCCCCAACTAGGGCAGTCTCTAAACAGTGACAGCTGAAATGACTTGAGGAATATAGTTAAAAGATCTCCTTAATAAGCTTTTGTTAATCTAATTTGCTCAGACCTAAAAAAAAGGTAAGGAACACTCACAAAAAATGAAATTTAAAAAACTGAATGTTACTTGTTCATATAAAACATTGTTTGGAATTGGTTTTGGCTGTTTTCCCCACATTTACTGTTTTTAAAAAATTAGCTTTAAAGCAGCACACGAGTATGTTAGATCACTTGGAGTAGCTGATTTTTGAAGGGGATCAGGAACCACAGCCAAGTATGATCCCACTTTGTCCATGTCAAAAGATAACTGAACCAAATTATAGACTACAAAACCCGTAAAATTCCCTGAACATTCAGATTTTCCTTGGTGCTTTCATTTCCTATATTCTCTGTTAAGGTTGCAAGAACTTTGGGGGACCGATAGCTCAATTTTCTGCCTGCAAAACATGGAGCACACCTGCAGTGCTAAATGAAAAGTAATTCAGGAGAAGAAAGTGATATGTGCAAGTCTTTCCAACTTGTAAGCACTCTAATTCATACTGCAGCATTCAGAAATGATCCCCCCTATATGGATGAATCATTTATCACATCTGAGTTTCAGTCCTTTACAAGACTTACAAGAATATCCGGGTTTATAATCATCCCAGTGTTCTGGAGGAATTCCAGTTTAAATAATTATATTGTACCGATACTCTCCAGTTTTTCTGATTTCAGCTGATGTACTCATTTTTATTTCCTTTTTCATTATGCTGTTAAGCCTCTTTCAAGGTTCATCTAAGAAGAAGCAGACCTTCAGTGGTATGTAGAAGGATTTCTTTGTTTACAACATATATCTAGCTACTTCTTTGAAAGAAGACCTCTCAAAAAATATTGATAATTTTAATTAAAGGTTTGTTCAGGGGTGCAAATGGTTATTGACCTCTGACTTTGATGAAAGCAGGACTGAGTTTTAATCATATTCCGGGCTGAAACAGTAAAAGCATTGCTGTGAAGTCTTAAATCACACTTTTCTGAAATGCTAAGAAAAGAATCTGACAATAAGACAATATTTTTTCTTATATTTCCAGTGTGTTTTAGCTACAGTGTATCATTAAGGCCAGATTGGATGGGGCTTTGAGCAACCTGTTCTAGTGGAAGATGTCCCAGCCCATGGTAGGGGGGTTGGACTAGGTGATCTTTAAGGTCTCTTCCAACCCAAACTGTTCTATCATCTATGATTCTATGATCTTCATTATAAACACAAAGATCAAAAGCCAGACAACACTTGGGACTACATACGAAAGCAACGGAGATGCCAGAACAGCACAGGAGCAGAGCCCTGTCAGAGCAGGGAACAGATTTGGGTTTTTGTTGCTTTTTTATTCAGTCACTATCATATCTTGCTAGAAAAAAAGCAGTTTATGGGGGATTTGATGTTTCTCAAGATCTCCCTGCTTTCCATAGTCGTCAGGGCTTTCTATCAATGAGCACAGAAGATTTCACTCTGCTGCAGAGCTGATGAGGGTTTGTGAGTGTTCTGTGGCTAAAAGAGAACTGGAAAACAAAGTGAGAGCAAAAAGGACAATCCAACCTTTTGATGATTTAGTTCCTCAGTACAATTCATAAACAGTATATGTACCTAATGTTTCCGTGAATATATACTGATGAATGAGCAATTCATCGAGCTGATCCATTTCTCATCTCCTTTTTACATACTGGAGTGGGGAGTTTCTCTCCTTTCCTGCCTTCTGGGATGGATTTGCCATTATATGCTTGAATGCATGTAACTGTGGCATTGACATCTCTGTTCTCTTATTCTCCTTTACTAATGGGTAAATGATTTTTGTGCTGCTCTCATTAGAGTAGGAACAGTGTTTGCTCTTCAGAACAGATGTTACAAGTGAAATAAACAGTACCATTCTCATGTCTAAGTGTATGTTTAAAATTAAATTTCTATTTAATTACATTAGTGAATTGCATTCCTTTTGAATTAAGAGACAGTGGTACAGGAAGCCGTTTTATAAATCTGATTTTGTAATTCCTATGCTCTCCTACTTTAAGACTATGTAAGCAATTGAGTGTACAAAGTGTCTACAGAGCCTTAATATGGATGTTTAGGATTGCAGGAATACAACTTACTATCTACTGCATTGAAACGTTTGTGGATAGACTGACTAGTAGATAGATAAATGTGTGTGTGTACATGAACTTACACTGCATTCCTTGCCTAGAATACGGATCCTAAGAAATGAATAGCAGAGCATCTGGAGGTTGCTACCTTAAACTTTATGTTGCCCTTTGCAGACCTCTGTGCTGGCACTGAGAGTGTTTTAGGAGCTGTCTTGCCTGCCCTTGGCTGTATTACCCATTATTGCATGTTAATACCCCAGGAGAGAGAGAGTTGGAATGGAACAGATTTTTCCAGACAGATTTTTGCTGTGTGATCTGTGAGGTGAGAAAGGGGCCAGGCAGATTAGTCTTAGCAGAGATGAAATACCCCATTGCCGGTATAAATGCGTTCGATGCTTTATGCCCATGTAGTGCTGAAGATTTCTGAAGCTTCATAATAGCATCCAGCAGCAGGGGGAGGTCTAAGCCAAGCAGCCCTGGTTAAAAGCCTGGCAAGGAAGCTAAGAGAAGCGGCCACACAATGTGAGAGAGACGTGGCCGGAAAAGCTTAAGCAAGTTTCTTAAAGAAAAAAAAAAGTGAGTGGATGCGAAGAGAGAGGCTGGGTAGCCAAAAGACAAAAGCAGCCAGAAGGCTAAATACATGCAGCTAAAGAACTTAAAAAATTCAAGAGGAAGACATGAGAGGTGGCCAGAACAACATTAACAAAACAGACTCTCCCTTTGCCTTCCTTGATCATCTTTCATTCCACTACATCCTTCTCTTCGGCTCTTGGCTCCCTGTCCTTTCCTCCTCCATCGTCCTACCCATTGTGGAGAATGGCAGCCTCAAATACTATAAGTTCAGCTTTGCACTGGAATAAGAGACTGATACAATGGCCAGACTAATTCGTGAGTTTAGGAAAAAAGTTAATACAACAAACTGAGAGTTAAGACACTTGTAAAAATGGAGTGATTTTGCCATTCAATATATAAAGATTTTTCTCTTCTTAAGGAAGAGGCACTTGCAAACACTTGTGACAATGTATTGTGATTGTCTTGGCTTGTGAATGTGCTGCTGTACATCCTATTCCTGAACAGTCATTTTATGCACATAAAACTTCCTGAACAAAGTCCGTTGCAATGTGATGCCTTGTAATCATACAGTGAGGGATGTATCCTGATAGTCTTTTTGGTTGTATGATGGCAAAAAAGCAAGGAAAGCATTTTTGTTCATCTGCAACATTCAGAATTTTGTTTGTTTGCTCTATATGTCCTCACACATCCACTTCAAGGGAGCAAGAGTTTTGTTGTTATAGCAGGTAGGTGGATAGTAAAAAGACATCTCCGCAGTAAGTTCACTTCTAAAGAAACCTTTCCCAAATTCAGTGGAACAGATTCTGGCAGGTGAGAGGAATTACTGGCAGTGAATAAATGTTTCTGGAGACATTGCTAGTGAAGACATTGATTCAAGTTGAAAATGGATCATCTTACTAATTTCAATTATGTTATTGTTTCTGTTACAGCAGTGCAGAACGTGCACTGTTGTGCCCTGCACTGCACAAGAACAGAAGAAGATGCTCTTTCTGTCCCTGGAGATCACAGGCCAGGTTGTAGACTTGTGTAAAAAGCAGGGAGGGTACTATGGGATAAAGAGAGAAATTTTTTTCCTTTACTTCAAAATGAATCTGGTATTGGGTTGCCCAAACACACTGAATATTAGTGGCAGAGTTGAAAAATGAATGCAGATCTCCAATACTGGGAGCCAGGCTCTTTCTATTAACCAAAAAGTTTCATTTTTGTTGGGTTGTTCCTAGGTACTGGAACCTGCTACTGGCCAAGAGCTTTCCAGGAATACAATAAGGGCAGGCTAAACTCTAATACTGCATTTTATTTCATTCCTAAGACTATTAACAAAACTGAGAAACTCCTTGCACTGGTAAGCAGATGAGTGTGTAACAGTCAGCAGCATCGGGTGCAGAGGGTTGTGGTAAATGGAGC